>NW_026111696.1:375000-397249 GCF_024679095.1 Eriocheir sinensis
AGCCTGGGGAACTGTGGGGAACCGGGGTATTGGGGGGGGGGAGCCCATATCACTGAAAAATGGCCTTCCAAAATTTCCCTAGAAAAATCCCTAAATCAGGAAAAATTCCCTAGTCTCGAAAGTAGGGAAAATCCCTACCGTATACTCACATGCGTGGGCTA
This sequence comes from Eriocheir sinensis, assembly GCF_024679095.1. Classification (NCBI taxonomy): domain Eukaryota; kingdom Metazoa; phylum Arthropoda; class Malacostraca; order Decapoda; family Varunidae; genus Eriocheir; species Eriocheir sinensis. Next base: position 375,162 of record NW_026111696.1, read on the forward strand.
ATCGCTAACCAAGCATACCATGGCTAACCACCCCAAAACAGCCCTGAGCCATGACTCAAGGTCATCCGGGACTCGGGCTGAACAGGCCCGGGCTATACCCGGCCCTCAGCACGGCAGCGTTGGGCTACGTGTTCTAAAAAAAAAATAACCACGCGTGGTGGACCTGGTCTCACATGCGTGGGCTAGTCGCTCACCCAGCGTACCATCGCTAACCAAGCGTACCATCGCTAACCAAGCGTACCATCGCTAACCAAGCGTACCAACGCTAACCAAGCGTACCGTTGCTAACCAAGCGTACCGTCGCTAACCAAACGTTTGTAGAAAAAAAATATATGAAGACCTAGTGATGCTTCATACGGTAGGTAATGAATGCGAGCTATTTTGCGGCGGTGGCGTTAGCTCGATTAATCCCTTTAGGGAGCTGTGGTTTTGGTGGTCGTTAGCTCGATTAATCCCTGTAGGGAACAGTGGTTTTGGTGGTGGACGGCCAAATCACTGAAAAATGGGCTTTCAAAATGTCCCTACAAAAATCCCCAAAATCAAGAAAAATCCCTAGTCTCTAAAGAAAGGAAATTCCCTGACGTATACTCTTGTAATCTATTCCTATATAACGTAGTAGCCGCTGCAGCGGGTCTGTTGACGAGTGTAAGGCGTGTAATTGGATGGTCAGCGTAGTTGAACCCCCACCCCACCACCCCAATCGTAGTCGAGCAACTCTTGGGAAATGTCATGTTTCATAATTACATATGGTACAATACTGACGGTTAACCCGTCCACTTCTTGTAAGTTGATGCTAGATAATTTTTACCGAGTAGTTTAAGGTACAAAATAAAACAGATTTGTGACAGCTGTCATCCAGATCGAACTGACGCTCCTGATGTTAACTGACGCGGGAGTGACCTACCGACTGCTACGTATGACCCTGGCCTCCATTTTACTCAAATTCCACTATAAGTATCGCGCATTGAACAATATCCGTTTGTTTTCTGACACGTGCTTGTCACACCATATGTTACACTTGACACGCCCGTGTCTTTGTTGGACCCGGTACTGGGATAGTAATCGGTCCTTTTGTCAACCTACATGCACACCAATAAAGAGGTTAAATACTCAGTTAACACTTACTGAAAGGTAAAGTAGACGGATATTTTCAGGAGTGAGTGTCGGGGCTTCCATCCATTATGGCGGCTTGAAAACAACTGACTTCAGGAACCTCAGTCTGTGTATAGAGGCGATTGTGAAACGAGGATGGTGGTGATCTCTATGTTTAATTTTTCCAGCAACGACTGTACAGGTCTACACTTACGGTGGAGCATCTTGTAGTTCGAGAGAGACCAGTGTTTGTAAACAAAAGTCGCTTAATGTATGGGACACCAAATAAACAATCTTCAATACCATGTTAACAAGGTAAGTACTGTATATAGTTGCATTGCACTAAATCTTATTTTCTACCCAACAACTTGCTATCTATTTCTTGGCCTCTCAAGATTGACAGCTTGGGCATCATCTGGAAAAGCAGCTCCCAACTCTTCAAAGACCTCAGGTACTTCATCGCTGGAAGGACTTGACAGTCATTGTCTGTTTCATACCTGACCTTTAATCCCAATTCATTTACCTTTCTTATCACAGACTGATTTAAATGAAAGAAACATCCAGATACTCTTAAACTCATTTTGAAAGCATTTATAACTCAAAATCAAGTAAGATAGTAGAAGGGTTGAGACCTGGATGCAACATTTTTAAAATTTCAATCATACGTGTGTATGTTTCAGCTGTTTTGTTTGGCAGAAAATATATACAATCTTGGCGTGAATAGTATACAACTGAAAGAAAATCAATGGGTAGTCTCAAATGTTCCATCCCCAATCCATAACTCACTCTGAAGGCAATTTACCAAATCATGTCCCAAAGGCTAACATTCTTTGAGGATCATCGACTCCAGAATCATACATGACAATGTCTGCATAATCATTAGGTATCTCAAAGTTTCGAGACTGAGGAGGTGGTTGGATGTTCTCAGTGTTTTTGCATCTTGTTTCATTTTGCAAGGGCAACATGAACGTCAGTTTGAATAGTCTCCAGAATGGGTGTGGTCAGAGGGTTCTTTTATAATATTTGAGCCCATTGATGATTTACTTTTTCAGCATCCATAAATTATTTGAAGATATACAGTATTATAACTACAAAAAACTCAGTGAAGTCAAAAATTGGCACACTCTTCCCGAAAAAGGTTCAGATGGTAATGCCAGTTAAATCTGCCATTGACTCAGTCTCGAAACTTTGAGATACCTAATGATTATGCAGACATTGTCGGTTTCATAATTCGCTCAAGTCACTCATCCAACAATGTGGTCTTTCATGAATGGTATCAGAAAAGACATTGCAGTTCATAGGCTAACAATGCAAAATGCCCAAGCTGTCAATCTTGAGAGGCCAAGAAATACATATGTACTTTTAGCAAACAGACTAGCAGTTAAAGTTAGATCTTATGGTGAAGAAGCCGACAAGTTACTTTAAATAAGTACAAACCTAGGGTTATTTCTTGTTTTAATTCAGTACAAAGCCTAGGGTTATTTCTTGTTTTAATTCAATACAAAGCCTAGGATTATTTTTTGCTTTAATTCAGTACAAAGCCTAGGGTTATTTCTTGTTTTAATTGAATGATAATTTGTTGTTTTAATTCAGTATGCGTGGTTTTTTATATTTCTTCAACTTTATTTTTCTTCAAGATCTGAATATAATTAGTTTACTTACAATTCAGAGTATTTTTTATTCCATAAAATATGTGCGAGTTCAGCAGAATTTGTTGTGACTCAACTGTATTTTTATTTCCTTCGGAAACCTACATTAAAATGGTCACACTTCATTTACAAACACAAAGTGAAAAATATTTCACAAAAAGTAATAAATAAAAATAAATAAAACAAGAAAAGGAAATATAAAAACTGTTATAAGCTAGGAAAATAAAAAAAAAACTAAAACAAAAAATTAAAAAAAAAATAAATAAAAATATAATATAAAACTAAAAAAAAAAAAAAGGTCCGCGACAGCATCCCGACTCCACGTGTCGCAGGACTGGGACCAGCTCAAAATAAAAATGGCTTTGCATAAGCGCGTGGTTTAAGCTGGTGCAGGGAGGATGCTAACATAAACGAGTTACACCTGTAATGAAAGGGTTACACAACGGAGCACAGTACCATCGGCCTTCGAAAAAGGGTTAAATTGTATTACACGGTCACTGGCTGAAATAGTACAAATTCAGTACAAATCCTAGGATTATTTCCTGCTTTAATTAAGTACAAACCTAGGGTTATTTCTTGTTTTAATTCAGTACAAAGCCTAGGCTTATTTCTTGTTTTAATTCAATACAAAGCCTAGGATTATTTTTTGCTTTAATTCAGTACAAAGCCTAGGGTTATTTTTGCTTCAATTCAGTACAAAGCCTAGGGTTATTTCTTGTTTTAATTCAATGCAAAGCATAGGATAATTTGTTGTTTTAATTATCTTCGTGTGGTTTAAGCTGGTGCAGGGAGGATGCTAACATAAACGAGTTACACCTGTAATGAAAGGGTTACACAACGGAGTACAGTACCATCGGCCTTCGAAAAAGGGTTAAATTGTATTACACGGTCACTGGCTGAAATAGTACTGGTTCAAGTACTACTGGTTCAGTTTGCACTGGTTCAAGTTGCACTGGTTCAGATGACCACTGGTTCAGATGGTCACTGGTTGAATTAGTACTGGTTCAAGTACTACTGGTTCAGTTTGCACTGGTTCAAGTTGCACTGGTTCAGATGACCACTGGTTCAGATGGTCACTGGTTGAATTAGTACTGGTTCAAGTAGTAGTACTGGTTCAGTTTGCACTGGTTCAAGTAGCACTGGTTCAGATGACCACTGGTTCAGATGGTCACTGGTTGAAATAGTACTGGTTCAAGTAGTACTGGTTCAGTTTACACTGGTTCAGATGGTTACTGGTTCAAATGACCACTGGTTCAAATGACCACTGGTTCACTTGACAACTGGTTCAGTTGACCACTGGTTCAGTTGACCACTGGTTCAGTTGGCACTGGTGCATGTGGTACTGGTGCAAGTGGCACTGGTTCAGTTGACCGGCAACCGCCTATAACTGATGTTAAGCTAATTGGGCGATAGTTTGAAGCAACTGACTTGTCCCCCTTTTTAAAAATCGGCGTCACATTAGCTATGTTCCATAGGCTCGGCACATAGCCAGTATTTACCGACATCTTAAAGATGTCGGTTAGTGGGTCACTGAGTACATCACCTAATTCCTTTAATACCCTCGGAAATATCCCGTTAGGACCTGGCGACTTGTTCTTCTTAAGCTTATCCATCTCATCCTGAACTACTTGCCTGGTAATGATTATATCCCTCAACTTATCGCCATCCCCGCCCTCGTACACCTGAACCCTTTCCGATATAGTCGTTCGATCCTCCTGTGTGAATACTGAAAGGAAGTAGTCGTTCAACAATGTGCTCATATTTTCGTAATTTTCTACTAGCTCCCCTGTTTGTTTTCAGCGGTCCAATTTTCTCCCGTTTTTTTGTTCTATACATCTGAAAGAAGCCCTTAGGATTACTTTCCGCCTCATTTGGTACTTTGATCTCATAGTTCCTTTTTGCTATCCTGGTGTTTTTCTTAACTAATCTAGATAGTTCGACGTACCGGCCCCTGAGATGTGTTTCACCATTCTTTATTTTCTGATAAATTCCCTTCTTTAACCCAATCTCGTGTTTTAGTCCACGAGTCATCCACTTAGGATCATTGTTTTCTTTTCTAAGTGTTCGCTGTGGTATATGCTGTCCTTGCCCCTCTACTATTACTCTAACTAAATTATTGTAAGACATTTCTACCTGGTTCTCCTGGCTCTCCAATCTGCAGTTCTGGCCCTCATGAATTCCTAAATTATCCCAGTTTACCCTTTCAAGATGTCTTCGAAGCCCCTTGTAATTTGCTCTTCTGAAATCTGGCACAAACACTGGGTTTGGTTTGCTGGTTACCGCCATAGCTGGGCACGATAACAGAAAACCTTATTCCCGATAACTGATAATGAAAAACCTTAACGGCGATAACCGATATTTGTTAACTAGAGACACAAATATAGGCGATAACCGATAACCGATACCCGATATAAATCCACAATTCCGATACTAGCTAGCGATAAGTCCGATAGGCAAAAACGATACTATATTGATATTTCAGATAGAACATTGATGAATTCAAATTTTCATTATCTGTATTTTAGGAAACTTACAGAACGTTAAAACCACACGTTGACACGTACATATGGACGGTAATACTAGAAATGCCTGAACCGGTGTTGTGTTATTTGGCGTCTCCACCGTCAAAAATTGTTTACAAACACTGGTCTCTCATGAACGGTGCATGCTCAGACCAGCAAGCGTAGACCTGTACAGTCTCACAAAGCTTTTAAACCGTAATAAAGAGTTGCTGGAAGGCTGAATCAGACATATAGTACCACTACCACCGTCCTCGCTGTTACTAGAACGGCACTCTGTACGAGTTGTATTTATATGTACAGAGTGTACGTCGTTCTAGAAACAGCGAGGATGGTGGTACTGTATGTTTGATTCAGCTTTCCAACAACTCTTAATGGGTTAAAAAAAACATTGTGAGACTGTACAGGTCTAAACTTAATGGTCTGAGCATGCGCAGTTCACGAGATCTCGACCAGTGTTTGTAAACAAAAGCGCCAGCTTTTGACGATGGGACACCAAATAACACAACACCAGGTGCCTTCAATACCATGGCATGGTCACAAACGAATATGGAATATCAAATTTGAGGCAGTGAATAATCATTTTTTGGGCAAAGTTAAATGATTTTTCTCTCAGCGGAGAGAGCGCACATTCAAAGAATGAACGAAGCTGTACACCTGGGTCAGTGTTGTACACCTGGGTCAGGTTGTACACCTGGGTCAGTGTTGTACACCTGGGTCAGTGTTGTACACCTGGGTCAGTGTTGTACACCTGGGTCAGTGTTGTACACCTGGGTCAGGTTGTACACCTGGGTCAGGTTGTACACCTGGGTCAGTGTTGTACACCTGGGTCAGTGTTGTACACCTGGGTCAGGTTGTACACCTGGGTCAGTGTTGTACACCTGGGTCAGTGTTGTACACCTGGGTCAGTGTTGTACACCTGGGTCAGTGTTGTACACCTGGGTCAGTGTTGTACACCTGGGTCAGTGTTGTACACCTGGGTCAGGTTGTACACCTGGGTCAGTGTTGTACACCTGGGTCAGTGTTGTACACCTGGGTCAGGTTGTACACCTGGGTCAGTGTTGTACACCTGGGTCAGTGTTGTACACCTGGGTCAGGTTGTACACCTGGGTCAGTGTTTGAAGAGTGATCTTCACTTCCTTGACGTCACACACCTTCGTCAGTACAAGATTCTGTCCGTGGCTAAAGCAGTGGATTGGCTTGGCCAGGGTGTACTTCTTCATGAGTACTGCGGCACACCCTTTGAATGTTCCCACCATGGCACTTGCTCCATCGAAACCAAGTCCCCTGCACTTGGCCATGTTCAATCCGAGGTCTTCAACGGTGCGCAAAAGGAGCCAGGCTAAACCTTTACCGGTGAGGTCATGAGCACGCACAAAGGCAAGGAAGTCTTCCCTTATTTCCTCTTCCAAGTGCCGAGTGATGATAGTGGCCTGCACTAAAATTCCGCTTTCTCTCTGAGGAGTACTACCGCCGGGCGGTGTACATTCCATTCATGGACCACATCTTGGCTGAGTTGAAGAGTCGGTTCGGTGACGACACAGTGCCTGTCGCACTTCAGCTCAAGCAACTCCTCAAAGGCCCAGAAACGGATGTTGCGTGCGGTTGTGCTTCAAGTGGCGAAGCTCTACGAACTCGACATTGAATCCCTGACACTCGTGAAGGTAGAAGCGGAGCGCTGGGCATTATCTGTTCTGGTCTTCCAAACGATCAAAGAAGCCCAGGCACACGCCAGCACCAGCATCTGAGGAGTACCGTCGGCCAAGAGCGCCTGAACAGGCTTGCCCTCCTCTGTGTCCACCATGATATCCCCATTTCAGTCGAGAGAGTGAGAAGCAAATTCGGCGAAAAAAACCGCCGACTACTCTTTGCTTGGTGAGGCACTTGTTGAATACTTGGGAATTTGTAAATATATTTCTTTAGATCAGCCAATCTTTGCAAATGTGTTACCTCAATCCCATGTAAAAGAAGCCCTATAAGAATTCCTTTTTATCTTCAGCTGCGTCTAATTTGACATAATAGCTCTTTTTTGTAAAGGTCAGGTTTGTAATTTATATATGACCTGTATTATGATCACCCTTGCTGCTTACATAGCGAAATAAACATTTAGTTTTCTTCGAGTGATCGTATGGTGATGATTTCTACCTGTTCAGATCTGCCTTTTTACGGGTCGGATGTGCAATTTGAATTGTTTCTTGTTATTGCTTGCCAGCTTAATATTGATTGCACTTCATATATAGATACAAGAAAAATTCATTTGTCACATATACGTTGATTGCTCGGGAGCTGCGGATTTTAAGCAAAGAACCGCCATCACTATCCATTGGTCTTCACTGTTTGAGGCTGTCGCTAACTTATGAAATTTTACCAGCGGGCTCCCCAAAATTGATTTTCTGGATCCGCCTTGCTTTGTTCCTCGTGTCGACTGTTATATCAACTGTTTTGCTTTCCACTGCTTCATTAATCACACTCTTGACTTCCTCCCCAACTTTCTGCTTGACTTCATCAATCCTAGATTTGAACTCAGTGTTCACTTGAGACCTGATATCATCTCTAATTTCCTCCTTCAGATTCTTGACATCACTCTTGATCTCCTCTAAGGCCTCAGTGGTTTTAGTTTCCAGGGCATCCATACGTCTTTCTACTTTATCCTGTCTCTTGGATGTGTTGGTTACTTGTTTGAACAATTTCCCACAACAATATCGCATTTGGTACAATACCAGTGAATCTTACTTACTTGATTGCTGCTCAGGAAATTATACACTGCCTCAGTGACCTCCTCACACTTTATGTGGTGCCACATTTCACATAGTTCACAGCCTAGAGCCTTGTCTTCCTCACCAACCTTAACCTTACAGACTGGGCATGTGTCTGTTTGTTTATCTGTCGCTATCGTCTGCCCCTGTCAGCTGATCATCCCCGCCCAGCCGCAAGGCTTGTTTTGCCAGATCCAACAGTATCCTTGGTTTTTGTGCCCGCCTTCTTACTAGACGGATTATTCTTGGAACGATTCATTCTTCTGGCAATATTACTATTGGAGAATTCCTTCACTTTTACAGAGCTCTCACGGGCACGTCCACCCTCGACCACGACCACGGACCCTAGGCCGCCGGTGTGTGGAGGAAAAGAGAACAAGGAAAGAACGAGGACAACAACAACACACTTAGCCGCAAAGGTTGGGGCCGCCTCATCTGCAGGGCTGGACAGCAGCATGAGTGGCCAGGACAAGCAGGAGCAGACTGCTGCAGGGGCAGGAGGGTCAGTGGTCACCAGATGAAGCAACTTGCTGGCAACCCAGCAACAAAGGAGAGAGGAAGTTTGTGTGTCTGGAGTGTGGAAAGAATTCACCACAAGGGGAGGCCTCAGATATCACACCCTTACACACACTGGTGTGAAGAACTATGAATGTAAGGAATGTGGGAAACTATTCATCCAGAAGAGTACCCTTGATAGACACACCCTTACACACACTGGTGTGAAGAACTATGAATGTAAGGAATGTGGGAAACTATTCACCCTGAAGGGTCACCTTGATAGACACACCCTTACACACACTGGTGTGAAGAACTATGAATGTAAGGAATTTGGGAAACTATTCACCCTGAAGGGTCACCTTGATACACACACCCTTACACACACTGGTGTGAAGAACTATGAATGTAAGGAATGTGGGAAAAAATTCATCCGGAAGGGTAACCTTGATAGACACACCGTTACACACACTGGTGTGAAGAACTATGAATGTAAGGAATGTGGGAAACAATTCATCCAGAAGAGTCACCTTGATACACACACCCTTACACACACTGGTGTGAAGAACTATGAATGTAAGGAATGTGGGAAACTATTCATCCTGAAGAGTCACCTTGATACACACACCCTTACACACACTGGTGTGAAGAACTATGAATGTAAGGAATGTGGGAAACTATTCATCCGGAAGAGTCACCTTGATACACACACCCTTACACACACTGGTGTAAAAAGTCATGAGTGTGAAGAGTGCGGGAAGAGGTTCAGTGTGAAGCAGGCACTCAATGAACACGTCTTCAGGCACTATGGCCTTAGAGAGTTCAAGTGTGATGTTTGTGGAAAGCTCTTTAAGACAAAGAGAGACATTGCCAGGCACATGAAGATCCACTTCTGAAGTGTGTCTGCCTACAGTAGTTATAGTGACCAAGGTAGGGAAGGGGATGGGAGGGAGAGGAAGGGAAGAGAGAGGAAGGCAAGGCTGCAGTAGGGAAGGGAAGAAAAGGCAAGGAAGGGAATCGAAGGCCAAGGAAGGAAAAGGGAAGGGAAGGCAGAGCAAGGAAGGAAAAGGGAAGGGAAGGGAAAGCTAGTCTGAGAAAGGGAAGGGAAGGAGAGGGAGGGTAATGTGGTGTGGCTGGGTATGGTGTGGTGTTATGCGGATGGGTATGGTATAGTGTGGTGTGTGGTGCGGATGGGTATGGTGTGGTGTTATGCGGATGGGTATGGTATAGTGTGGTGTGTGGTGCGGATGGGTATGGTGTGGTGTTATGCGGATGGGTATGGTATAGTGTGGTGTGTGGTGCGGATGGGTATGGTATGGTGTAGTGTGGTGTGTGGTGCGGCTGGGTATGGTGTGGTGTGGTGTGGCAGGATTTGACTCGGCGACTTTTTACCTCGCTGTTGGTGGTGTTTGCAGAAGGACAAGCAGGACCCGGACGGTGACATCATTATGAGGGTCATTCCACCGTTACGGTCGTTTCATTCGGAAGTAACTTATTGGTGTACTCTTACCTGTATCTCTAGAAGTTATGCGGTTAGCTTGATATGATTTTTACCAAGATAGTACTAATGGCTAAAGAGGTTAATGAGACTATCCGGAACATTCTGTGTTTATTGTTGTTCTTGTTATTTATTGTTGAAGAGGACGTTACGGCCGTTTCACAAATGCAACCCGCAGTTTGACTTAGTGTTGTACATATGCAAAACTCTGTGAGAATACAAAGAAATTTCCAAATATTTTATATGCATGTTATAGATGAAGCTTTAAGTTATGCAAATATGTATAGGTTTTGTCAATTACCATTTCAGTTTTCATACAAAAATAAAGAACGCCGTTACGGTCGTTTCGAAAATTTCGTTACGGTCGTTTCACTGCAATTTCCCTTAAGAAATAAAGCAAAAATAATGGCAATAATTAAGTACCAGGACATTATGGCTTTTTGGGCCACTAATATATATATATATATATATATATATATATATATATATATATATATATATATATATATATATATATATATAGATATAGATATAGATATATAGATAGATAGATAGATAGATAGATAGATAGATAGATAGATATAGATAGATAGATAGATAGATACATAGATAGATAGATAGATAGATAGATAGATAGATAGACAGGAAATATTATTTATTGGATAGTGACAGGAAATGACACATTTGGAAAAATGTAGGTATCCCTGCGAATACTTGGCACTGGGAGATTCCTTACAATCATGTCGTCTTGAATAGTGTCACGATCTCCATATTTTGGGAACACAAATGTGAGGTCCCCTGCAACATTCTTGCCTGACAACTTCAAACAATTTATATTGACTAACATCTCACCATCAACTAGTTCTTTTCCCTCTACAACTGCTGCAAAGTGTAAAACTGATCTCTTTCCAACATATTTTACTAGCACACAGGACCCTATCATTCTTTCACAAACAGAAGTGATGTCATGAAGATCGTCACATTTTTCAAGTTTTGCATCTGTGACAGAAACATCTTCGACATCAGACTCAACTGCTGATGCCCAGTTTGATGCAACATCCTCTTCACTGGAAAACTCACGGCTAGTGGTAGAGCTACTAATGTGTTCATCATCAGAATCGAGATGTTGTGGTTCCAGATTACAATTAGTGAAAGCAGTGTCATCGTGGGTGTTATGGTATAGTGCCACTCGATAGTGTCCAAGAGTCTTAACACTTCTACACTGTTGTATTGAGTGTGCTGCTCTACATCCTTTCCAAATTTTCTCATAGCCTGCTTTTTCACTTTCACTTTAATTATTTGAGACGTACAGTACAGTTGTTTTGTTTGATATCTCAGTAGCAATTTTGTACAGGTCCAATGCTGAGCGAACAGTAGCACGGCCCTGCAGCACTCTACGGTACACATTCCACTTGATTAGTGCACCAATACCATCATGAGCGCCTTTCCCATGATAGCTTTCAAAAAAGTTCCACTCTGCAGTAGCCTCATGGATCTGATCATAGAAGGTGAGAGCAGTTATGGAGTACCTATTCTTAAATGGGCTGCTGCTCCATCCGTCCAAAGAGAAATGTGCTTGATGGGAACAGAGTTAGCCTTCAGGTCATCAATTATTTTACTGTTGAACACCTGTGCCTCAAGGCTTGAATGTGCCATGGTGTCTGAAACTAAGGCATAAGCCTTGGTATGTTGTTCTTCATCTTGTACATAGTGGACAACTGAGGTGTATATAGTCACGGAATCTCCTGTGCTTTTTTTTTTTTATTTTTTTTACGTTGTTGCCTATTACGCCGGTAGGCATCTTCCCGGTGGGGCCTGATGGTCGGCCCAAGGCTTCTTCCAGGTGGGGCCTGATGGTCGGCCCAGCCCGTTCTGGCGCAGGCGAGTGTTTATAGTGGCGCCATCTTGCATTGGCTCATGCTGCCCCCCGGAACTCGTTCTTGATTCGCTTGGACGGCTTCCTCTAAGTCCGGGTTGATGGGTGGTCTTCAGGACAGCATGTGGGTAGTTTTAAGCCACTCGCGGTGACTGAAAAATCCGAGTGGTAGCGTGAGGATTCGAACCCGCGTCGTCCATCACGCGGCGAATGTGGGTCCAGTACGCTACCAGTTCGGCCACCGCCTACCCTTGGCTTGGCATCCAGTGGGCTGCCACTACTTCATTTTGGTGTTTAATGGCATAATTCTCAGCAAAGTCTGTTTGAATAATGATGTGCCCTACTGTTAGGTTCTCTTTCTGTTCCAGGAATGCATTGTTTTGTGTCTTCATGTTGTTCCGTAACGGAAAAAATGAAACGACCGTAACGTAATTACAGAAAAATTTAGATATCCAGAGAGAAAAGGCCAATGGTGCATAGGTACCCCCCAACTAAATCTACATTGGATATGAAGTTATATTAAGCTGCTCCAAAAAATCACTGACCTATAAAAACAAACATCAAATTTTCGTTACGGTCGTTTCAATCAACATTGGTTTATATACATAATTATTACTGAGTACTGAATTGCTTAGAATTACCAACTACATCCTAACCTAATACAGCATTGACCATACTTCTAACATACATCGAGGTCGGAATCAACAGCCTTTCATTTAATGTAAAAATGGGAAAATAAAATTATGGTTTTTTGGTAAAAAAATTTTTTTCACTTTTCCTCAACTTCAAAAGCCTCATACAAAAAATTGGCTTGATATTTTTTCGTTTTCTCTTCGAATTTGGAAACTACAGGTTTTCAGCTTTAATTTGATGTATTACAAACCTAGTTTAGACCATTTTCAATTATGGCCCTCAGGATGACATTAGCGTGGAATGACCCATGAGGCTTGAGTACAGTCTCCTGAACTCCTCGTCCCTGGAGCTGATTGGTGAGTTGGCGACCCAGTTTTCTTTGTTCGCATGTCTCTCTGTCTCTATCTCTGGTTGTGGCTTTTAATTGATGGGTCTGTCTATGTCTGTCTCTCATTTTCTCTCTCTGTCTCTCTGGTTGTTTTATTTGCTTCTCATTTTCTCTCTGTCTGTCTGTCTGGGTCTCTCTATGTCTTTGTCTGTCTCTGTTTTTCTCTCGTGTTGTATTCGCTTCTCAAATTCTCTCTGTCTGTCTGTCTGGGTCTCTCTATGTCTTTGTCTGTCTCTGTTTTTCTCTCTGTCTCTGGATTTCTGTAGCTTATTGTAATGTTTTTTTTTCTGCTTCTCTTATTTTCTGTGTCTGTCTGTGTCTCTGTGTCTGTCTATGTCTTTGTCTGTCTCTGTTTGTGTCTGTCTCTCTCTGGATTTCTGTAGCTTTTAGTGCTAATGGTTGTTTTTTTGTTTTTATTTTCTCTGTGTCTATGTCTTTGTCTGTCTCTGTTTGTGTCTGTCTCTCTCTGGATTTCTGTAGCTTTTTGTAATGGTTGTTTTTTTGTTTTTATTTTCTCTGTGTCTATGTCTTTGTCTGTCTCTGTGTCTGTCTCTGTCTCTCTCTGGATTTCTGTAGCTTTTAGTGCTAATGGTTGTTTTATCTACTTCTCATTTTCTCTGTGTCTGTCTATGTCTTTGTCTGTCTCTGTTTGTGTCTCTGTGTCTGTCTTTGTCTGTGTCTGTCTCTCTCTGGATTTCTGTAGCTTTTAGTGCTAATGGTTGTTTTATCTACTTCTCATTTTCTCTGTGTCTGTCTCTTTGGTAGTATTGCTTTCCTTCTCTTTCTCTACTTATCCCTGTTTCATTTTCCTCCGTTCTCATTTTTTGTTCTCTTTCTGTTCTTATGTCTTATTTTTTCACCGTTTTCCTTTCATTCTTTTCCTTTTTCACTTCTCTCTTCCTCTCCTTGTCTTAGTTTTCCCTTTTCATTTCTTCTTCTTCCTTTTGCTGTCTCATTTTCTCTGTGTCTGGCTCTCTGGATTTCTGTAGCTTTTATTTATTTATTTATTTTTACAACAAAGGAGATGGCTCAAGGGCAACAAAAAGTGCATAGAAAAAAAAGGCCTGCTACTCACCGCTGCCATAATAGACGAAGGTAAAGAGTGGCCAAGAGAGAGGTCAATTTGTGGTGGAGAGGTGTCTTGATAATGGCTGTTTTATGTCTACTTCTCATTTGGTCTCTGTCTGTCTCTGTCTCTGGGTTTCTGTAGCTTGTAGTGATAGTTCTCTCTCTCTCTCTCTCTCTCTCTTCTGGAAAAACAAATTGAATAGGTAACCTGGTGCGCACTTTCTCCGCAGAGCAACCCACGTGTACCTCCCCAGTCTAATGGTGAGCCTGGCGCCGCCCCTCGTGGTCTTCCAGCCTCCTCACCAGTGCATCTTCCACTCCTCTGAGCTTGTGTATAACTTGACCAACCAGTGATGAGGTGAGTGAGGGAAGGGAACAGAAGGGAAGGGAGAGGAAAGGAAGGAAAGGAAGGGAAGGGAGAGGAAAGGAAGGGAAGGTTGAGAAAGGGAAGGGAAGAGAAGGGAAGGTTAAGGAAGGGAAGAGAAGGGAAGGTCAAGGAAGGGAAGGGAAGGTCAAGGAAGGGAAGGGAAGAGAAGGGAAGGTCAAGGAAGGGAAGAACATAAGAACGTAGGAGTCTGCAAGAGGCCGGTAGGCCTGTACAAGGCAGCTCCTTTGAACCTAAGCTCCCGTGTATCTAACCCCACCTAATATCGCTGTCCATGAATTTATCTAATCTATTTTTGATTAGAAGAAGAGAGAGAAAGAAAGGAAGAAGAGAGAGGAAAGGAAAGGGAAGAGAGGAGAAGGGAATGGAAGGTCAAGGAAGGAAAGGGAAGGGAATGGAATGAAAGGGAAGGGAAGGGAGAGAAAGATAAAGGAGCGGAAGGGAAGGGAAGGGAGAGGAATCAGAATCAGAAACTTTATTTCCATTTTATACAATGGTTATTCTTTACAGGCTTAAAACTATTGATCATAGTATATAGAGTGGTCCCCCCCCAGGCGGGGACTCCGAGGCAGGGTGAAGGTGCGCCATTTTGAAATTTGGGAAAAGATGTCTACATAGTTTGTCTATTTTTGATCTGTTGCTCTGTCTGGAAAGCTGGATTTTCTTATAGCCTTCTCAAACTAATGCTTCCTCTACATAGTTTGTCTATTTTTGATCTGTTGTGTGTCTGGAAAGCTGGATTTTCTTATAGCCTTCTCAAACTAATGCTTCCTCTACATAGTTTGTCTATTTTTGATCTGTTGCTCTGTCTGGAAAGCTGGATTACCTCATGTCATTAGAATGCAATTGATACCTTTTCTTGGCCTTTGGAAAGAGTTGATGTGAGGGGAAGTGTTGAGGATGCCCGCCTACAGTCCTTGCTGAGCAGTTTCTGTGTCTTTCAGAGCGTGTGAAGCAGTTTGCCAACCTGGTCCTGGCCCTCATGATGCTGTTCGCCAGGTACAATCACTGGATGGTGGGCGACAAGTTTGAGAGACTCGCCCCCTCACTGGTAATTATGCCCCGTTGTCATTTTCCTTCTCTCTGTTCAGGGGCAGGACCTAGTGTTTTTTATGCCTTTTTTGTTTTATTGCCCTTGAACTCTAAAAGATAAAACTACATGACCTCCCCTAACCTAACTTAATCTCCCCTAACCTAACCTTACCTAACCTTTCCTGACCTCCATTAACCTTTTATAACCTCCCTTAACCTCACCTAGCCTTACCTAACCTCTCCTAATTTAACCTATCCTCCCCTTCCCTAGCCTACCTTAACTTAACCTCCCCTCCCTCCCCCCAGGTGTTCTTCATGCTAACCTGCCGGCTCATCGCTGAGTACCAAATCCACCGGAAGGAGAAGATGGACAAGGCGGCGGCAGCGGCCAAGAAGTCACCCGCCGCAGCCGCCGAAGGGAAGGACGAAGGAACAGCCGCCAACTCCATTGCTGGCGGCTCCACGTCTACTCTCGTCTCCTCCTCCTCCTCCGCCTCCTCCTCCTCTCTCAACATGGACGGTCGAAAAAGGATGTTTAGTGTGGAGGTGTTTGATTGGGGTATGTGGGTTGGTGTTTATAATTTCATTTGTGTGTGTGTGTGTGTGTGTGTGTGTGTGTGTGTGTGTGTGTGTGTGTGTGTGTGTGTGTGTGCTACCCTTCCCTCCCTCCCTCACCCCAATGTTTGTCTCTAGGTGTTTGTAGGCGATAAGATGACCTTTCAACACACCTTTCTTTCCTTTATTCTTTCCCTCTTTACAACGTTATTGTAAGTATACGTAACCTTAAACTAATGAAATACAAGTTACGTGAACCCTACCCTCGAGGTATGTTATTTTGATCTCTGTACGTATAGGCAAGATTACGTCTCTTAAACTAACGATATATAAGTTATGTCAACCTTAACCTGCGAGATGTTTGTATAAGTAACCTCAATTCACTGGTATGTTTGTATAAGTAACCTCAATTCACTGGTATGTTTGTATAAGTAACCTCAATTCACTGGTATGTTTGTATAAGTAACCTCAATTCACTGGTATGTTTGTTTAAGTAACCTCAATTCATTTCATATGTTGTATGTTACAGTGATCTCTGTATGTATAGGGAAGATTACATCCTTTAAACTAGCAAAAATATAATTTACGCCAACCTTACCTTTGAGATATTTGTATAAGTAACCTCAATTCACTGGTATGTTTGTATAAGTAACCTCAATTCATTTCATATGTCGTATGTTACTGTGATCTCTATGTATAGTGAAGATTACATCCTTTAAACTAGCAAAATATAAGGTACCAACCTTACCTACGAGATGTTTGTATGAGTAACCTCAATTAACTCGTATGTCGTATGTTACTTTGACCTGTACGTATACAGAAGATTATGTCATTTAAACTACCACAATATAAGTTACGCCAACCTTACCTACGAGATGTTTGTATAAGTAACCTCATTTCATTTCATATGTTACCTTGATCTGTATGTATAGGGAAGATTATGTCATTTAAACTGATGGAATATAACTTGTCAACCTTACTTAAGAGATGTTTGTATAAGTAACTTCAATTCACACTTTGATCTCTGTACGTCGAGGCAAGGTTACGTCAGCCAAGCACTCACTGTTTGCTTATTTCTCGTCTTTACGTAGACGTAACATTACGATCCTTGTATTGTTGTAGGACTTGTGTTGTGGAGAGGAAGTATTGCTGTAGGACTTGTGTTGTGGAGAGGAAGTATTGCTGTAGGACTTGTGTTGTGGAGAGGAAGTATTGCTGTAGGACTTGTGTTGTGGAGAGGAAGTATTGCTGTAGGACTTGTGTTATGGAGAGGAAGTATTGCTGCAGGACTTGTGTTGTGGAGAGGAAGTATTGCTGTAGGACTTGTGTTGTGGAGAGTATTGCTATAGGACTTGTGTTGTGGACAGGAAGTATTGCTGTAGGACTTGTGTTGTGGAGAGGAAGAATTGCTGTGGGACTTGTGTTGTGGATTGGATGTATTGGTGTTGGACTTGTGTTGTGGAGAGGAAGTATTGCTGTAGGACTTGTGTTGTGGAGAGGAAGTATTGCTGTAGGACTTGTGTTGTGGAGAGGAAGTATTGCTGTAGGACTTGTGTTGTGGAGAGGAAGTATTGCTGTAGGACTTGTGTTGTGGACAGACAAACAACGTAATATAATCTTATAAGGGAAGTAAGAGTGTTATAAAAATTGCAACAGTTTGTCAGAAAGGCCTATTTTTAACCCCTTGACTGTGGATTTCCTACAAGAAGACATCACCAAGCTTTAGGAGTGGAACAAAAAGTGGCTGCTACAATGCAATGATGAAAAATGTAAAGTCCTGAACCTTGGGAGGGGATATCCAGCACACCAATACCACATGGGAAACACTCCACTATCCACCACAGAGGGAGAGAAAGACCTGGGAGTGTATGTTACCAGGCTACCAGTGAAGGGATATCCAGCACCAATACCACATGGGAAACACTCCACTATCCACCACAGAGGCAGAGAAAGACCTGGGAGTGTATGTTACCAGGCTACCACTGAAGGGATATCCAGCACACCAATACCACATGGGAACCACTCCACTATCCACCACAGAGGGAGAGAAAGACCTGGGAGTGTATGTTACCAGGCTACCAGTGAAGGGATATTCAGCACACCAATACCACATGGGAAACACTCCACTATCCACCACAGAGGCAGAGAAAGACCTGGGAGTGTATGTTACCAGGCTACCAGTGAAGGGATATTCAGCACACCAATACCACATGGGAAACACTCCACTATCCACCACAGAGGCAGAGAAAGACCTGGGAGTGTATGTTACCAGGCTACCACTGAAGGGATATCCAGCACACCAATACCACATGGGAAACACACCAATATCCACCACAGAGGCAGAGAAAGACCTGGGAGTGTATGTTGCTAGGCTACCAGTGAAGGGATATCCAGCATACCAATACCACATGGGAAACGCACCACTATCCACCACAGAGGCAGAGAAAGACCTGGGAGTGTATGTTACCAGGCTACCAATGAAGGGATATCCAGCACCAATACCACATGGGAAACACTCCACTATCCACCACAGAGGCAGAGAAAGACCTTGGAGTGTAAGATACCAGGCTACCAGTGAAGGGATATCCAACATACCAATACCACATGGGAAACACTCCACTATCCACCACAGAGGCAGAGAAAGACCTGGGATTATATGTTACCAGGCTACCAGTGAAGGGATATCCAGCACACCAATACCACATGGGAAACACTCCAATATCCACCACAGAAGTAGAGAAAGACCTGGGAGTGTATGTTACCAGGCTACCAGTGAAGGATATCCAGCACACTGATACCACATGGGACACACTTCACTATCCACCACAGAGGCAGAGAAAGACCTTGGAGTGTATGTTACCAGGCTACCAGTGAAGGGATATCCAGCACACCAATACCACATGGGAAACACTCCACTATCCACCACAGAGGCAGAGAAAGACATGGGAGTGTATGTTACCAGGCTACCACTGAAGGAATATCCAGCACACCAATACCATATGGGAAACACGCCACTATCCACCACAGAGGCAGAGAAAGACCTTGGAGTGTATGTTACCAGGCTACCAGTGAATGGATATCCAGCACACCAATACCACATGGGTAACACTCCACTATCCACCACAGAGGCAGAGAAAGACCTGGGATTATGTTACCAGGCTACCAGTGAAGGGATATCCAGCACACTAATACCACTTGGGAAACACTCCACAATCCACCACAGAGGCAGAGAAAGGACTGGGAGTATAATTATGTTACCAGGCTACCAGTGAAGGGATATCCAGCACACCAGTACCACATGGGAAACACTCCACTTTCCACCACAGAGGCAGAGAAAGACCTGGGAGTGTATGTTACCAGGCTACCAGTGAAGGGATATCCAGCACACCGATACCACATGGGAAACACTTCACTATCCACCACAGAGGCAAAGAAAGACCTTGGAGTGTATGTTACCAGGCTACCAGTGAAGGGATATCCAGCACACCAATACCACATGGGAAACACGCCAATATCCACCACAGAGGCAGAGAAAGACCTGGGGTGTGTGTTGCAGGCTACCAGTGAAGGATATCCAGCACCAATACCACATGGGAAACACGCCACTATCCACCACAGAGGCAGAGAAAGACCTGGGAGTGTGTGTTATGAGGCTACCAGTGAAGGGATATCCAGCACACCAACCACATGGGAAACACTCCAATATCCACCACAGAGGCAGAGAAAGACCTGCGAGTGTATGTTACCAGGCTACCAGTGAAGGGATATCCAACATACCAACACCACATAGGAAACACTCCACTATCCACCACAGAGGCAGAGAAAGACCTGGGATTATATGTTACCAGGCTACCAGTGAAGGGATATCCAGCACACCAATACCATAGAAACACTCCAATATCCACCACAGAAGTAGAGAAAGACCTGGGAGTGTATGTTACCAGGCTACCAGTGAAGGGATATCCAGCACACTGATACCACATGGGACACACTTCACTATCCACCACAGAGGCAGAGAAAGACCTTGGAGTGTATGTTACCAGGCTACCAGTGAAGGGATATCCAACATACCAATACCACATTGGAAACACTCCACTATTCACCACAGAGGCAGAGAAAGACCTGGGAGAGTATATTACCAAGCTACCACTAAAGGAATATCAGCACACCAATACCATGGGAAACAAGCCAATATCCACCACAGAGGCAGATAAAGACCTGGGAGTGTATGTTACCAGGCTACCAGTGAAGGATCTCCAGCACACAAAGACCACATAGGAAACACTCCACTATCCACCACAGAGGCAGAGAAAGACCTGGGAGTGTATGTTACCAGGCTACCAGTGAAGGATATCCAGCACACCAATACCACATAGGTAACACTCGACTATCCACCACAGAGGCAGAGAAAGACCTGGGAGTGTATGTTGCCAGGCTACCAGTGAAGGGATACCCAACATACCAATACTACATAGGAAACACTCCACTATCTACCACAGAGGCAGAGAAAGGCCTGGGAGTATAATTATGTTACCAGGCTACCAGTGAAGGATATACAGCACACCAATACCACATGGGAAACACTCCACTATCCACCATACAGGCAGAGAAAAGGCCTTGGAGTGTATTTTACCAGGCTATTGGTGAAGGGATATCCAGCACACCAATACACATAGGAAACACTCCACTATCCACCATAGAGGCAGAGAAAGTCCTAGGAGTGTATGTTACCAGGCTACCAGTGAAGGGATATCCAGCACACCAGTACCACATGGGAAACACTCCACTATCACCACAGAGGCAGAGAAAGGCCTGGGAGTGTATGTTACCAGGCTACCAGTGAAGGATATCCAGCACACCAGTACCATATGGGAAACACTCCACTATCCACACAGAGGCAGAGAAAGGCCTGGGGTATAATTATGTTACCAGGCTACCAGTGAAACAAAATCAAATTTTTTTTTTTTTTTTTTTTTTACATATGGCCTACAGCGCCGGTAGGCTAATCCATATAGGAGCCTGATGGTTGGCCCTAGCCCGTCATGGCGCAGGCAATTGTTTATAGTGGTGCCATTATTATTATTGGCTCATGCTGCCCCCTGGGCTCATTCTTGATTCCACTTGTGCTGCAGAGTTTCTTCTACCGTCTGGGTTGATAGGTGGTCTTCAGGACAGCAAGTGGGTGATCTTAGAGCCACTCGCGGTGACTGAAAAATCCCATGTGGTTAGCGGTGATTCGAACCATCATGGACAACGCACCGAATGCGAGGCTGGTGCACGCTAACCACTCAGCCACTGCCTCCCCTGGGAATGTATGCCTCACATTTTTTTATGGTAAAGGAAACAGCTGAGGGCAGTAATGAAGCGAGGAGTCATCACTGCAGCCACTATAATAAGTTCGCCTGCTCCACATATCGGGCTGGGGCTGTCCTGAGAGAGGGCCTACTGGTTCTATACAGGCAGACAGGGATAGGACAGGAAGCTGATGAGAAAATAGAATTCCCAAACCAATTCTGGTGTGTGTCTGTATGCATGTGTGTGTGTGTGTGTGTATGTGTGTGTGTGGACTCAGAACAAAACAAACAAAAAAACATAGACCAATAGTTACATTAGGGAAGACATACTCTGCAAGGAAAAAAAAACTTATTCATGAAACCAACAAGGAAAGGTTAGATACTGAGGAAGGGGAGTGAAGAACAAAGGGGTGAATAAGATAACATGTGCTTAAAGTGCTTAGAACTGAGTGTTGAAGATCAAGACAGGAAGGAAGGGCATGATTGCAGGCCAGCTGGAAAATACACGCAATACATATTACGATAGATTACTAGTATGGAAAGTATGTACCTCGCTTTAAGAAGGTTATATACTGAGGATGATATGGCTACTTTCCATCCTCACAATTAATACAGGAAGGTATGATTGCAGGCTGCTGAAAGTACAAAGATATATATCAAATAGATTACAATATGGGATAAATAGTGTAGCTACTTCTAATAGTATATAAGAGTGACGATATGTAAGCTACTTCTTCCATCCTCATAAATTACAGGAAGGAAAAGGTACACGGTACGTTGGAAAGAAAGATATTGCAATAGATTACATCATGGAACAATAGTGTGTAGCTATACTAATACAGAGGATA
>NW_026111697.1:300000-396787 GCF_024679095.1 Eriocheir sinensis
TTTTGGCAGCTACTGCTCAGCATTCCCTTAGAAGGGTTGCCACAGCAGATGTGTAAACACATGCAGTGAAGAAGGGAAAATACTTAAAGCATCAAGCTGCCTGTGCTCCTTGTACTGCTCTAGGGCTGTGAGGTAACAGTGAATGGTGAGGCGGTGAGCTGATGCCTTCTGTAACGCTCACCTTGGCAGGACTGCTGGGCATCACTAAAGTGGCTATGTGTCAAACTACTAGCTATCACTTTAGTAAATGGGAAAATTAATCAAGGCCTTTTTTTACCTTCATTCCCTGTGCATGCAAACTTTTGCTCTATGGGCCTATGACTCACTCCCCACAAGTCACCCCTGCTCACTGGGATGTATCTGTAAGAGACAACTCTTGGTGAGGCAGAGCACAGGGAGGCCAACAAGTCTTGTGCCCTGAGGGAAATGACTGACCCTGCCAAGACTTATTTCCAATGGTAAGGGAGCTGCTGTGGAGGCCTGGACATTTCCAAACCACTGGCCACTATGGTTATGAAGTCGTCCAGCACTGGGGTAGTACTGGCACTAGGGAAAAGGCCAATGTTGTACCAATATTTACAAAGAGGGATAAATAAGCTGTGTCTAATTACCACCAACTGGTTTAAAGTCAGTTGTAGGGAAATCATTTGTGTGTTACAGCTAGAAATATTCATGACCACCCAGACAAATACAATCAGATTACTGACTTCCAGCATGGGTTCACGAAGGGTAAATCTCATCTCACTAACCTTATGTCACTACTCAAAAAGGTGCATGAAGGGGCAGGAAAGGATGAAAATTATGATGTTGTTTATGTATCTCACTTTAAGTTGAGCATTCAAGACTTAAATAAAGTCAAAGCACATGGGACAGAGGGCTAAGGTTTGGGGTGGATCAGGAGGTGACTAAGAGACAAGACGCAGAGAGTTCAAGTAAACACAGATAAATCAGACTGGGTGTGTGTTACTGATGGCAGCCCACAAGGTTTAGCTTTAGATCCATTGCTATTTACTATTTACATCAATGATCTTGACTGCAGTGCAACCAGTGACATCAGGAAGTTTGTGGATGACACATAAATAGGACACTGGCATTGCAGGGCGACCTAAATGCACTGTACGAGTGTTCCCATAAATGGATGATGCACTTCAACATGGAGATGCTGATAATTTTAACCCGGTAGCAGCGACGGGCCAAATTTGTGGCTTTACTGTGTAGCATCGATGGGCCAAATTTGTGCCATGATATAAACCTCCCAAAATAGATGATACATAATCTGATCACAAATGCTTTGATATATATTATGAAATGGTTTGTGTGAGGGGTAATTTTTTCTCATTTTTCTCGCTTGGAGGGACCGTTAAGAAACATGATCCCCGCTGCTACCGGGTTAAGTGTAGGAAAAAATGGTCTTCCAAATAGTTCAAACAAATAATGAAACCAAATAGTGAAAACAAATAAATAAAACAAGTCTTGGTCACTCTAGGCATGTGTGAGCCCTGACATTCAACCCCCAAATCAATGTATTACTGCCCTGAACCACACAATTTTTATTTTTTATTTTTACAGCAAGGGAGGCAGCTCAAGGTCAAAAAACAAAAACAGCAACAAAAAGGCCTGCTATATGTACACTGCTTTGACAAAAGAAAAAAAGAACGAGAGGCCAGAAGCGAGGTCAATTTTGGGTGGATAGGGGTCTTGATACTCTCCACTTGAAAGAGCTCAATGCAAAATAGTCTTGGGCTGTATTTCTATGGGCATCAGCAACTGGCAGTGCAGAAGTAATCCTAGTTGTATATTTGCCACTTGTTAGACCCTTCCTGGATAAGACTGCTCAATTTTGGTGCCCCTATTACAGAGAGGATACAGTTCTCTTAAATTAGTACAGAGGAGAGACTAAAGTGATCCAAGGACATAGAAACGAGCTGTACGGGGTGACTGAAAAACTTAACCTGGTAGCAGCGACAGGCCAAATTTGTGGCTTTACTGTGTAGCAGCGACGGGCCAAATTTGTGGCTTTACTATGTAGCAGTGATGGGCCAAATTTGTGGCTTTACTGTGTAGCAGCAACGGGCCAAATTTGTGGCTTTACTGTGTAGCAGCGACGGGCCAAATTTGTGGCTTTACTGTGTAGCAGCAACAGGCCAAATTTGTGGCTTTACTGTGTAGCAGCAACGGGCCAAATTTGTGGCTTTACTGTGTAGCAGCGACGGGCCAAATTTGTGGCTTTACTGTGTAGCAGCGACAGGCCAAATTTGTGGCTTTACTGTGTAGCAGCGACAGGCCAAATTTGTGGCTTTACTGTGTAGCAGCGACAGGCCAAATTTGTGGCTTTACTGTGTAGCAGCGACGGGCCAAATTTGTGGCTTTACCGTGTAGCAGCGACGGGCCAAATTTGTGGCTTTACTGTGTAGCAGTGACGGGCCAAATTTGTGGCTTTACCGTGTAGCAGTGATGGGCCAAATTTGTGGCTTTACTGTGTAGCAGCGACGGGCCAAATTTGTGGCTTTACCGTGTAGCAGTGACGGGCCAAATTTGTGGCTTTACCGTGTAGCAGTGATGGGCCAAATTTGTACCATGATTTAAACCCCCCAAAATAGATGATCCACACACTGATCACAAATGCTTTAATATATATTATGAAATGGTTTGTGTGAGTGATGATTTTTTCTCATTTTTCTCGCTTAGAGGGACCATTAAGAAACATGATCCCTGCTGCTACTGGGTTAACATATTCTCCGGAAAGCCCTAGACTGTGAGGTGATTTATTATAAGTTTTCAGACGGGTTACAGGGATGAATATTGGCAATTTAGTAACCTTCTCTGACTTAATGAAAGCCTAAAATCACTTAACTCGTATGGGGTGAGATTAAAAAGCTTATATTCTCTGGAAAGCCGTAGACTGTGAGGTGATTGATTAGAAGTTCTCAGATGGGTTACAGAGATTAATAAGGGACTTAATGAAAGCCTAAAATCACTTAACTTGTACAGGATGACTAAAAAAAAAAAAAAATTAACTTACATATTATGGAAAGCCATAGACTGTGACGTGCTTTATTAGAAGTTTTCAGATGGGTTGTAGGGATTAATAAGGGCAATTTAGTAACCTTGCCTGACTTAGCAAAAGCCTAATTCACTTCACTTGTACGGGGAGGACTAAAAAAAAAATCAACATATTCTCCGGAATACTGTAGACGGTGAGGTGCTTTATTATAAGTTTTCAGGTGGGTTACAGGGATTAACCTGGTAGCAGCGACGGGCCAAATTTGTGCCATGATATAAACCCCCCAAAATAGATGATACATAAACTGATCACAAATGCTTTGATATATATTATGAAATGGTTTGTGTGAGTGATGATTTTTTCTCATTTTTCTTGCTTTGAGGGACCATTAAGAAACATGATCCCCGCTGCTACTGAGTTAATAATTACTGAAAGCCAAATTTACTTCACTCATATGAGGTGACTAAAAACCCTCAAATTATATTCTCCAGAGAGCTGTATAGACTGTGAGGTGATTTATTATAAATTCTCAGATGGGTTATAGGGATGAATAAAGGTAATTTAGTAACCTTGCCTGACTTAATGAAAGCCAAATTCACTTCACTTGTACGGGAAAAAAAAAAAAAAAATTACATATTCTCTTTAAAGCTGTAGACTGTGAGGTGATTTATTAGAAGTTTACAGATGGGTTATAGGGATTGATAAGGGCAATTTAGTAACCTTGCCCGACTTATTGAAAGCCTAAAATCACTTAACTCATATGGGGTGAGATTAAAAGGCTAATATTCTCTGGAAAGCCGTAGACTATGAGGTGATTTATTAGAAGTTTCCAGATGGGTTATAGGGATGAATATTGGCAATTTAGTAACCTTCCCTGACTTAACGAAAGCCTAAAATCACTTATCTCATATGGGGTAAGATAAAAAAGCTTATATTCCCTGGAAAGCCCTAGACTGTGAGGTGCTTTATTAGGAGTTCTCAGTTGGGTTATAGGGATTAATAACGGCAATTTAGTAACCTTGCCTGACTTTCCTAAGGCCAAAAATCTCTTCATTCAGGCAGCTGCTTCCCATCAATCATGTTCCTCCCTCTCCTGCCACCTCTCTTACACCCTCCTTCCCCTCCTCTTCCATCACAGCACTCATTCATTCCCAACCTGCCATACAAAACCATACAGCACCTCAGAACTCATAGCACGGTACAGCACCTCATCAGAAGAGAGGGAGCAGATGACAAGAGGATTATTTTTTTTACAAGGGAGGCAGCTCAAGGACAAAAAAAACAAAAAGAGCAACAAAGAAGCTTGCTATACAATGCTTCAACAAATGAAAGCAGAACGAGAGGCCAAAGAAGAGGTCAATTTGAAGTGGAGAGGTGTCTTAACCTGTCCACTGTGATTGGCACAGATTTTGCCCTCACTGGTTGCCTGGTATCATATATATCCCTTCACTGGTAGCCTGGTAACATATGGTCCCAGGTCTTTCTCTGCCTCTGTGGTGGATAGTGGAGTGTTTCCCATGTGGTACTGGTGTGCTGGATATCCCTTCATTGGTAGCCTGGTAACATATAGTCCCAGGTCTTTCTCTGCCTCTGTGGTGGATAGTGGAGTGTTTCCCATGTGGTATTGGTGTGCTGGATATCCCTTCATTGGTAGCCTGGTAACATATAGTCCCAGGTCTTTCTCTGCCTCTGTGGTGGATAGTGGAGTGTTTCCCATATGGTATCGGTGTGCTGGATATCCCTTCATTTGGTAACATATAGTTCCAGGTCTTTCTCTGGCTCTGTGGTGGATAGTGGAGTGTTTCCCATATGGTATCGGTGTGCTGGAATATGGTAACATATAGTCCCAGGTCTTTCTCTGCCTCTGTGGTGGATAGTGGAGTGTTTCCCATGTGGTATTGGGATGTTGGATATCCCCTCCCAAGGTGTATGACTTGACATTTTCCTTCACTGAATTGTAGCAGCCACTTTTTGTTTCATTCCTGTAGCTTGGTGATGTCTTCTTGTAGGAAATCTGCAGTCAAGGGGTTAAGATAATTGAGTGTTTTCAACCTCTTGGTCTCTCACAGTGATATTTCCTTGCTGTCCTTATCAATGCTTTCATGCCAACTGACTGGTGTGAAAACCTTAAGATAAAAGACTTTCGGTTGACCTTTTGACTGTCTCATAACTCGTCAAAAAGATGACGTTAATGTTAGCGGCTTCATAAATTGCCATCACAGCCTCAAAAACTGCCATCACAGCCTTAAACACGGCCATCACAGCCTTAAACACGGCCATCACAGCCTTAAACACGGCCATCACAGCCTTAAACACGGCCATCACAGCCTTAAACACGGCCATCACAGCCTTAAACACGGCCATCACAGCCTTAAACACGCCATCACAGCCTTAAACACGGCCATCACAGCATTTGTACCCAAAGACCATACTAAAAGGTTACCTCGGCGCGTGGTGGTTGGAGGCCAGCCCCGAGACGTGCAGGCCGGTGAAGGCCGTGCACCCTGTCACCACAGACAGGTTCAGGGTGAGGGAGGCCACGTCCTTGAGCTTGTGTGGGGCCGTCACCGTCAACACACCTGGGGAAAAAGATCCACCTTTCAATAGTTAAAATTCACCATTCTCAAGCCAACACATTCCATCTCCTCTTCCTGCACCACTCTGGTCACTGCAGGAGCAAACAATCGTGCCTTCAACCCTTCATCAAAACAACGGCTTTTCTTTCCAACACGTATCCCTGAAAATGTCAAAAAAATTTCCTCCAAACTTCAAGCTTCCTTAACCCTTAAATGACAGGTATTGTTGGTTAAAACAGCTGCTATTTTGTTGTTGTTTATTCACATTGTATGAAGCGTCTTAACTCCCTGAAGACAGCGGTGAAATCCAAATTGCGATACGTTGTGTAATAGTCACGCTGGAGCACTTGCTGGGCTAGAGTGCAGCACAGATAATGAAATTACACCATCACTATCTAGGTCACTCTCACTACTGCATGCTTTCACTATTTTTATTTATTTACATCTTATAGTGCAATTAAGTACAAGTATGTCGATGAGCGGGCAACGGCCTGCCTGTCACTACTCACAATGTTTTCGTCACTGTTATCCTTGTACTCAGAATGATCTTCACTCTCTATCCTGTCCTGTGTTTCCCAGTGTTTTCTTATCTTACGGTTCCAGGGCTGCTCAGTGAGGGCTAATGATCTTATTTCAAATATACGAGGGTCAGATAATTATGCTGGCAGACACCTCGGCAAGTCACAGAACCCGCCAAATTTGATCTAAACATTCAAATTAGTGGCGCGAAAGAGTCTGATTAAATGAATGATGGCCGTCTGTGCAGTGACCGAGCCGGGTTTGATTAAATAAACGATGGCCATTGTTGAAGGTTTAAGTCTTCAGTCATCTGTACGCGTACATGAACCTTACCAGTCAGCTGATCCATTTTGAAGATGGCGTCTCGGTCTCCCGAGTGAATGACATAACTGAGCGGCGTGACCTGACCAGCGTCTGGGTCAGTGGCAGACACCGAGGTGACCACATGGCCGGGCCTCGGCCGACACGCGGCAGGAGTAGCTGTCCTGGCGCCACGCTGGAGGGTTGTCGTTGAAGTCCACAACTGTAGGCAAAGAAAACATCTGGCCAGGCTTAACAAAACACGACTATAGGGTGTGGTCTGAGGCTTCCACCCTTCACATCAACTATTTCCAAAGGCCAAAATGGAGCTAAGTCGGTTTCCTAGGAGTGTTTTTTCAGGTTCGAGGCACAGAAAAAGGGTCGACTATTATCGGGGTCATAAAACTACCCATGGAAATAACCACAACTCCTATGCAAGCCTAGTCAAACATGAGCGCTTGGGTGCTGCAATGTTTAAGAATATGACCCTAGATATACTGTAGTTACTGTTGTCCACTTGTTCTGCCCCCTCCATGCGTGTCCTGCCCAGAGTTGGCAGGATGTTAATCAAATATTTATAATCGAAAAAGTGGTTTTCTATATTCATATTTTTTCTATTACTTAATTTACTGTCTGGATGCATACCAAGGTTGAGAACCCACTCTAAAAACCAGCTGGTGCGGAATATACCTTCTTTGTCAGCCATAACGTTCAGTACCTCAAGCTTATGGAAACTTCATGCATACAACTTGCCTTTGGCCCAACTAGTCTGGCTATATAAGTGTTTACTGTCTACATGTAATTTACCGTCAATAACCACTGTGGCGGTGGAGGAGAGCTGGGGTATGCCTGAGTCCGTGGCCAGCACAGTCAGCACGTGTTGAGCCTCAGTCTCTGCATCCAGCTCCTTGGTGAGTGTGACGGCACCGTCCAGGGCACGCACCTCAAAGCTGCCACACTCCATGACACACGAGTAGCGCACTGAACTGCCTGGCCCCGTGTCCACGTCACTTGCCGAGACCTGTACAAGGCAGAGGGTGAAGGTGTCTTGACAATGCAAAAGAATTCAAACTTTTGATTTTTCGATCAGCTTATCAAACTTATGCATAAGATCCATTTTGATTGATTAACAATGAAATGTTACTAGGCAGTGAATGGGAATCAATATTTATAAAAGAGTTTATGGTCAAATTTTCATATTAAAGAAGTAGAAAACCTGTAATATTTGATGAAGTAATTCACCTGCAGCACCACGTGGCCCGGTGATGCAGCCTCCGACACGTCTCCCTTGAGGACGGAACGGCTGAACTTCGGCGGGTTGTCATTGACGTCCATGACTGCGGCAGTGACGTGGGTGTCCGTGTGGCCCTGGTGAAGGGGTCCTGCGCCCGCACCGTCAGGTTGTGGCTGGCGGAGGCCTCGTAGTCCAGCAGGGCAGTGGTCTGGACGACGCCTGGACACAGGGCGACACCATTACCTTTGTGTGCTAAGACCAGTGAGGGAAGCAGTGCTGGACCAGTAAATGCCAACATACTCAGACTAAACACCTCACCAGTACCATATAAAAACTGTTTTATATAACAAGGTTCATGCAAGTGCATGGAGGGAAAATGAAAAAATGTGTTGGCAGGATAATGAATGATGCACACACACACACACACACACACACACACACACACACACACACACACACACACACACACACACACACACACACACACACACACACACATCTTATGAACATCATGAGAAATGTCTGTGTACATGTTTTCTAGTGATAAGTTGTCAAGGCAGGCGGGGAAACAGAAGGCAGCAACCACTTCATGTACTTATGATCAACAAAACTGGCAGACATTCATTAAGTGTCATGTCAAAGTGTTAATGGTTCAATAATGTATCCAGAGTGCATAAGAACACAAGAACATAAGAACGTAAGGAGTCTGCAAGAGGCTGGTTGGCCTATACAAGGCAGCTCCTGTACACTCAACCCCACCTTACCTCACCATCCATGGCTTTATCTAACCTCTTCTTGAATGTATCTATGGTATTGGCACCCACAACATGGCTCCCAAGCCTGTTCCATCTGTCCACCACTCTATTAGTGAACCAATTCTTGCCTATGTCTTGTTGAATCTGAATTTGTCTAACTTTATGAACAGATTCTAACATCTTGATATCCATTCTATAGTAGGGGACCAGAACTGAACTGCATAATCGAGATGAGGTCTAACTAGTGCTAAGTAAAGTTTGAGGATGACTTCAGCTAGCGCCCTATTGCTTACGCTCCTTGAGATGAAACCCATTAATATGTTGGCCCGATTTTTAGCCTGAATGCATTGAGCCCGAGGACGGAGGTCTGCGCTCTAGTCTAGGATAATTCCTGACCGCCAGATGACGGCTCTAGTCTCACTCCGCGTTGTAAACTCGTAGAAATAGCATCCGTGCGCTCGTGTCATGTTTTCAGCACTACAGTGTGTTTTCAGCACTACAGTGTGAGTTCTTTGTGCTTTAACAATGTCCCCCAGAAAGATGGTTAAAAGGCACGGTGCTGCAAAGAAAACAGGAACGGTGGCTACTATGCTCGCAACAGGAACGGAGGGCGAGCCTCGGCATATTGCATGCTCTCCTGGACGTGACAGACTCCCGTTCACACTCCATCTCGGACGATACGTCGGGTTAGCTTCACGTTGGTGGTCGCAAAGTCACTTACAACAAGTCAAGTCACTCTGCCTTCAAAACTGCGACCAGTACGCGCAGGGGCGGTTTGGGGCGGAGCAGCGGGATGACGTCACTTGATTCCAAATACCCGCCAGTTCACGAGTGACTAAAATTGCGGCCGGGTATGCACTTTTGATGTGCATGTTTGCCTTCTTTCACCGCGCTTTCAGGCAAGTCACTGATGAAAATATATGCCTTTTATTATGCTATGCGTGACTGTAAATCCAATGCCTACAAACGGTGGTGTGGGTGAGGGGCGGGGGGATGTTGACGTGTTTGATTTAAATTAGTCCGCCTTCCTTCGTTTTCTCTAAATCCTATATTCTACATTCTCTGGTTTGGCACCAAGCAGCGTCACGCATAAGCCACGCCTCTGCCGTGTCTCCTCCCACAAAGCTGCGTATGACTTGACTTAATATAAGTGACTTTGGGTGGTCGAACGTAGTTCCGGTGCCTCGAGAATAGGGAAACTGCGGCTACTAAACCCCGGGCGAAGCCTACCCTCGGCGTAGCTAGCGGTTGCAGGAGTCTCCGTAACAACCGTAACACATTGATTTGTGTTCCATATTATTAATCATCGCTATTTTTAGAAAATTACTTAATTCTGTTAAAAATAACATGTAAAATGATTATATAAATATTGAGATATCGCATAATTTACATTAATTCAATGGGAAATTGGTTTACGATTTCGGTGTGTGAACAATAAACGAATTAATATATATATATATATATATATATATATATATATATATATATATATATATATATATATATATATATATATATATATATATATATATATATATATATATATATATATATCAATATAATTATATAGAATAGATATATATATATATATATATATATATATATATATATATATATATATATATATATATATATATATATATATATATATATATATATATATATATATATATATATATATATATATACATGGAGGGCTTGGAAACTATAATTTCGGTATCTTGGTATATATATATATATATATATATAGATATATATATATATATATATATATATATATATATATATATATATGTATATATATATATATATATATATATATATATATATATATATATATAAAAGCAGAGTGGTGGGAGCAAACGCCGTGGCAAACAAGCGTCTGGCTGCCCGAAACACAGGCAGGTAAGCTGAGGAGTTTCTGATTGCAAGGGTTTGCACTTCATGGCGGGAACACATCAACCAGGAACATGATCAGGCATGTTTAGGACACACACTGCATCTAAATGAATCATAATCACTGATATTACAAGGCAACGATGAAGCACAAATGTGTAGCATGAAAGGAATCTCTCTCTCACCTTTTATTTGGTTATTATCAAATTTTCCTCCTACTGATGACAATTTTTTTCTGTTCCTTAAATTATCCACATATTGGTGTTTAACTATTACTCCAGAAATACGCGGTCATGCTTTATAAGGCTTCTCGTGCAGTAATTTCTGAAAATTATGTACAAAGAAAAATTAAATCCATCCACCTCAACCATCCACCTCAGGCCCTTTAAACATAAGCCTGTGCTCCGCCCCTGGCCCGGCACACGACTCAGAGCTGTCACAGTGCCCGGGAGGAAGGCTTCATCATAAATATTTACACTGAACAAGTAGGACAAAACGGGAAGATAAAACAAATACTTACATTCAAGATCCACTGCATTGCCACCTGGGAAAGCAGACAAACCTTTCATGAAGCAAAGTACGGAGGTTCAGGGATGACAAAGAGATACATTTTTTTTCATGATGTATGAGTAAGGACAAGCAGGTGGGTGAAGGGAAGATGCAAGGGTAATGGACATGTTACAGGAGGGAGGCAGTTGGGTGGTTTGTGTGTACTTAGATCTGGACGAGGCATTAGACAAAATACTACCACAAGACTAATATGAAAGCAGGAGAATATATAAGGACTGACAGGGAGAATAGCAGAGTAGACAAAAGACTTTCTGAGAGACCGACAGATGAGGAAAGTAATCTACGACAATATGTCAGGGTGGAGGGAAGGAATAAGTGGAGTTTCCCAGGGCACAGTGCTGGCATGTTAATGACATGGTGGAAGGGATGGGCAGATATACAAGCCTGTTTGCGATGATACAAAGATCACAAAATAAATGGAAGCTGAGGATTGTAAAAGTCCGCAGGGTGATCATGACAGGATTTATCAGAGGAACCAGGAGTAGACGGTGAAATTTAATGAAGTTATTGAAATGGGTGACTGTACTGAAAGGCTGCCATGGATTACTCAATGAGAACTGACAATAAAAAAAAGGAGGAGGAGAAAGTCATGGAATAATTTGTCACCTGAAAGAAAGTTGGAAAGTTTCGTTTAGTCGGCGCAACATCTGTGGTCATATGCCGGAGAGAGACAGAAGGGGAAGGAATTATAGGAGAAAGGAACAGATCCCAGGAGACGGGACACAACCCCCGATTAATACCTGGTACCCATTCACTGCTGGGTGGACAGGGGCATAGGGTATCGGAAAAGCTGCCCAATTTTTTCCACTCCGCCCGGGAATCGAACCCAAGCTCTCTCAGTTGTGAGCCGACTGTGCTAACCACTGCACCACGAAGCCCCCTGTCACCTGAAAGACATTAACGAGAGACAGCCTTGGGAGCAGCTGAAAACACTGGACTGGCATTTCACTACACAGACTAAGAGATGATGAAGAAACTAAGCTGATCAGGTTGGAATATGTGGCAGTAGTACGGTCCCCACATAAAAATAAACATATAAACAAAAAACAACAACAACAAAAACAAGCAGCAATCAAGTTTGTCCCTTCCCCATGGAGGAGGAAGAAGGCTTCTGTCAGTGGCAGATAATTTTGCAAGGTCACAGTTATTAGCAGCTGGAAAACTCGTGTTACTGGTTGCACTACTCATTGACACTCATGTTAAGGCCAATCACAATGAAGTGCTCCAAGGTATTTTTTTTTTTTTTTTTTTTTTTTACATTGCAGCCTATTGCGCCGGTAGGCTTCTTCCGGTGGATCCTGATGGTCGGTCCAAGGCTTCTTTCCGGTAGGTTCTGATGGTCGGCCCAGCCCGTTCTGGCGCAGGCGAGTGTTTATAGTGGCGCCATCTTGCATTGGCTCATGCTGCCCTCCCAGAGCTCATCTTTGATCCTAGAATCTAGAGTCCGGGTTGATAGGTGGTCTTCTGGACAGCATGTGGGTAGTTTTAAGCCACTCGGCGGCGGCTGAAAAATCCCAGCTTGGTGGCACCGGGCGGGGATTGAACTCGCGTCCTCCTGAACACGAGGCCGTTACTTTGACGACTCAGCCACCGCCACCGGGTGAGCTGCTCAAGGTAGACAGGTGGTTTGGGTGAGCGGGGGAGGAAGAGCGATGTACTGATTCTGAAGACAGAAACAGGAGCTTGGCTGTTCAGTGTCCTCAAAAGTTTTGCCCACCTCGTGAGCGACAGATTACCAAATGAGTGAAGACATGATGAGGTAGATACTGCTAACCGTAATTGGTCCTATGTGTTTGTTTGTTTCCCTGCACTCGGGGTTATTCGTTGCTTTTCCCTGTCCCTCAGGTAATGCTGGAGGAATCTTCAACATGGACACTGCCCTCGGCGTGATCAGCCTCACCCGAACCCTGGCCGAGGCCCAGCCCCAGGAATACCTGCTGCTGGTGCGGGCCACGGACCACGCCGCGCAGGCCCGCGCCGCCTCGGTGCCGGTCCGGGTCATGGTGACCGCCTCGCAGAGCTCGCCGCCCTCCTGGCAGGGCAATAAGCCACACGTGGAGGAGGTCGGGGAGTGGGTGGCGGTGGGCACGGCCCTGGCGCGCGTCACGGCGTCCTCACCGTCGGCCCTCCACTACTCGCTGACGGGCGGGAATGAACACAGCGCCTTCGTCATCAGCCCCGCCTCGGGGGTGGTCAGCGTGGCCACGCCCCTGGACTACGAAACCACCTCCTGGTACAACCTGACCATCACGGCCACCAACCTGGTGAGTCCCTGCCCCGCCTGGTACGCGAGGAAAACACTCAACAAATGTTCATTACAAGGAGGATATTCTTTTCAGGGGGAGAAATCACAGGTACTCAGCGATCTAGATCCAGACAGAGTAGTTTGGCCCAGAGAAATGTTTATAGGCCTACACGTCAAGCCATTACCAAAAAAAGGCAATTCATGGTCTGTGAATCTAGAATATCTAGTCTAGGGAAACTTGACTTCTCATTTCACCACTAATGTCGATCTTATCTGAAGCATTTCTGCCACTCCTTATAAACACAGCCTCAGATAAGATATTACCCACATGCTGTCCTGACCTTCAATCAACCGTCACTTCAGCGACTTCGGTAAAGAGCGCTACAGGCAGCACATAAAAAAGTGGGTTTCAGCGCTGGTGTTCTGCCATGGTGACGCGCCCCCTAACCCTCCCCCAGGCCGGGGTGTCCCGCAGCACGTGGCTGGGCGTGACGGTCCTCGACGAGAACGACTGGTGGCCGGAGTGGGAGCGACTTTCCTACCACGGCAGCGTCCTGCAGACCGCCGGCCGCGGCGCCCCCGTGCTGGCCGCCCACGCCCACGCCCAGGCCAGCCCCAGCCAGCTCACGGTGACCGCCCGGGACCGTGACCAAGGCTACAACGGCAGAGTGACCTACACCATCGTGGAGAAGGACATCACAAAGTTGTTTTCAATCAACCGACACACAGGTGAACGTTTGGGATTGTTTAATTAAAGGCACTCTGCTTAGTGAATACAGGCACGCGGGGAGATAAACGTCCCATTCCCTCACTAATCAACGTTCCTCCTGCAGCCAGGAACCTTACCACCCAATTCTGGTTTATGCTGCCTGCCACAGGAAGGGTTCAGCCACACACTGTTTCTTCCCTCACTGCCTCCAAGTGATACTTTGTTTTTACTGTTCATCTAAATTTGCCGAATAAATGGTTCGCCCTTTATGTTGTCCTGCTGCACAGACTTTACTCTTCATTATTCTTTCCTCCTTTGTTAAGATTACAAAGTATTTTCAGTTTTTCATCCTCTTTATAGCAAATCTCTGTAGCTGTGTGTGTGTGTGTGTGTGTGTGTGTGTCAAAAGTGAGTAAAAGAAAGTAGGAAAACAGCAGCAGGCAATATATATATATATATATATATATATATATATATATATATATATATATATATCTATATATATATATATATATATATATATATATATATATATATATATATATATATATATATATATATATATATATATATATATATATATATACACACACACACACGCGCGCATACACACACATATCCATGCCTGATGCTGTTTTCCTACATTTTTAGACTCCCTTTGAGAGGATAATTTTTTTTTCTAGACATGTTAGCTGTCCACCACTCCTGAAGACAAGTAACACTAACTGCACCTCATCCTCCACACCCTTCAGGAGCTGTGTGGGTGTCTGGCAGCCTGGACACAGTGGCCGGCACCACGGTGAGGTTGAGTGTGTGGGCCACGGACGGGGGCAGCCCCCGGCGGGAGTGTGTGGCGCCCGCCCCAGTCTTCATCACGGTGAGGGAGGTGAAGGCTGCCCCAATGGCCTTCCCCAAGACCCACTACTCAGCCGTCCTCTACCTGCCAACCTACCCTGGTGTGAGGGTGTTCTGCCTGGGCCGGGAGGAGCAGCCACGCCACCACGTGGATGTGAATGATATCACCGATATTTCATATTCCATCGCTGCCGGTGACGACAGAGAAAACTTTGTGTTTGACAATGTGAGCAAGTGTGTCAAGGTCCAGGACCAGTACAGCCTCAAGCCTCAGTACAACCTCACCCTCCAGGCCAGCGACGGGGCCGCCTCGTCCACGGCAACAGCAGAGATTATAATTGAAGAAGCGCCGCTGTCTACTCTGGTCTTCACTCAGGACCAGTACTGGGCCAACGTCATTGAGAACTCCACTAAGGAGATGAATGTTGCTGCCCTGGGAGTGAAGGGTCAGCCGCTCAACCATCACGTCCGCTACTCAATTCTCAACCCAAACATTAAATTTGAAATCCACCCGACCGCTGGCGTCATCAAGACCACCGGCAAGTCCTTTGACCGGGAGGCAGAGGACCACTACACGCTGGTGGTGGAAGTGAGTCCGGGGCCAGCGCAATTATTATGACCTCAGTGTTCTTGTACTGGACTGTTATTACCAAGACTCAGTGCACTATAATATCATCATCTTTTGTTTTTTACTAATCATAAACCCTTACCTTAAATAACATGAAACTTGTTTGGCTCAGAGGACATTGATCATTCTCCCCATTCATCTTATGCATTGGCCCTCAGACCTCTGTTGCATCTACTTGTATTTGCTTTTGTCTTACTGCTGTTCATCCTCTTGTGGTTCAGGCGCAGGACATTGAGGGCACAGCAAACGTGACCCGTGTGCTGGTCCACGTGGCGGTGATGGACGTGAATGACAACGAGCCGGTGTTCCTCAACCAGCCCTTCCACGCCCTGGTGTCCACCGTGTCTCCGCGCAGCCATGTGGTCACTAAGGTGAGCATAAGAGCCCAAGCAGATCTTTTTTGTCAGACACATGCCGGGCATAGCTTGTGCTCTCCATAAAGTAGTAGGTTCCTCCATGATCAAGCAGTGAACCTTTGCAGTGACTCCCAAAGTTATGTATTTGTTGATTATGAGATGGTCCTATTACCAAGCCCTTTCCCTTGTGTCTCCAGGTGCAGGCAATAGACGCTGACTCTGGGGAGTTCGGAAGTGTCCGCTACGAGCTGGTGCGAGGCAGCGGTGAGCTCTTCGCCGTGAATAAGAAGACGGGTGAAATTTCCCTGAAGCAGACCCTGATGGCGGCCGACAAGACCTACAGCCTCACCGTTGCTGCCTACGACGGGGGAAAGCCTCCCCTCAGCTCACAGGCCCATGTCCTCATAAGGTGAGTCACGCAGCCAGGACCACCTTGCCTTGGGTCAGGCCTGTTAGCCTCAGGGTTGTTCTTGTGTTGAAGATGTTAACCTGCCCGTCACGGGTCTCCAGGGTGGTGTCTTCTGAAGGGCCAATGTTCACCGCCGCACGGTACGAGGCAGCCGTGCCAGAGAACGCCGCCAAGGGCACGCCCGTTGTAAGGGTGGAGGCCGCTAGCCCTTCCGGGGAGCCCATCATGTACACCATTGTGGCCGGCAACACTGAGGAGCTGTTCGGCCTCGACTATTCCACAGGTGGGGGCACCATGGCAGGCAGCAGCAAGGCCTTTAGTGGCAGTGGCTCACCTTGCCCAGAGCACACCAGTATTAGTGATGACACATGCCTTGTTGATCTTAGAGTCACACCACCACTGAAATCTTACTAACACATGAGCTGCCTCACTGATGTTGACCTTGAGAGGTGTGTAGGTAAGGTAAGAGGCAGAGGGAGGCCCGGCGTGCCAGCCGTCCAGAGTGAGAACTGTTGGACACTTGCTAACTCTTATAAATCATAGTTGTTCCACCATACCTTGGACCACTTCATTGTGATTGGCCTTAACATGAGTGTCAATGAGTAGTGCAACCAGTAACACGAGTTTCCCAGCTGCTAATAACTGTGACCTTGCAAAATTATCTGCCACTGACAGAAGCTTTCTTCCTCCTCCATGGGGAAGGGACAAACGTGATTGCTGTTTTTTTTTTTTTGTTGTTGTTTTTTTGTTTATATGTTTATTTTTATGTGGGGACCGTACTACTGCCACATATTCCAACCTGATCAGCTTAGTTTCTTCATCATCTCTTAGTCTGTGTAGTGAAATGCCAGTCCAGTGTTTTCAGCTGCTCCCAAGGCTGTCTCTCGTTAATGTGTCTT
Source organism: Eriocheir sinensis (assembly GCF_024679095.1). NCBI lineage: Eukaryota > Metazoa > Arthropoda > Malacostraca > Decapoda > Varunidae > Eriocheir > Eriocheir sinensis. Next base: position 316,956 of record NW_026111697.1, read on the forward strand.
TCAGGTGACAGGGGGCTTCGTGGTGCAGTGGTTAGCACACTCGGCTCACAACCGAGAGAGCTTGGGTTCGATTCCCGGGCGGAGTGGAAAAATTTGGGCGGCTTTTCCGATACCCTACGCCCCTGTCCACCCAGCAGTGAATGGGTACCAGGTATTAATCGGGGGTTGTGTCCCGTCTCCTGGGATCTGTTCCTTTCTCCTATAATTCCTTCCTCTTCTCTCTCTCCGGCATATGACCGCAGATGTTGCGCGGACTAAACGAAACTTTCCAAACTTTCTTTCAGGTGACAAATTATTCCATGACTTTCTCCTCCTCCTTTTTTTTATTGTCAGTTCTCATTGAGTAATCCCATGGCAGCCTTTCAGTACAGTCACCCATTTCCAATAACTTCATTAAATTTCACCGTCTACTCCTGGTTCCTCTGATAAATCGTCATGATCACCCCGCAGTCTTTTACAATCCTCAGCTTCCATTTATTTTGTGATCTTTGTATCATCGCAAACAGGCTTGTATATCTGCCCACCCCTTCCACCATGTCATTAACATGCCAGCACTGTGCCCTGGGAAACTCCACTTATTCCTTCCCTCCAACCTGACTTATTGTCCTAGATTACTTTCCTCATCTGTCGGTCTCTCAGAAAGTCTTTTGTCTACTCTGCTATTCTCCCTGTCAGTCCTTATATATTCTCCAGCTTTCATATTAGTCTTGTGTGGTAGTATTTTGTCTAATGCCTCGTCCAGATCTAAGTACACACAAACCACCCAACTGCCTCCCTCCTGTAACATGTCCATTACCCTTGCATCTTCCCTTCACCCACCTGCTTGTCCTTACTCATACATCATGAAAAAAAAATGTATCTCTTTGTCATCCCTGAACCTCCGTACTTTGCTTCATGAAAGGTTTGTCTGCTTTCCCAGGTGGCAATGCAGCGGATCTTAAATGTAAGTATTTGTTTTATCTTCCCGTTTTGTCCTACTTGTTCAGTGTAAATATTTATGACGAAGCTTTCCTCCCGGGCACTGTGACAGCTCTGAGTCGTGTGCCGGGCCAGGGGCGGAGCACAGGCCTATGTTTAAAGGGCCTGAGGTGGATGGTTGAGGTGGATGGATTTAATTTTTCTTTGTACATAATTTTCAGACATTACTGCACGAGAAGCCTTATAAAGCATGACCGCGTATTTCTGGAGCAATAGTTAAACACCAATATGTGGATAATTTGAGGAACAGAAAAAATTGTCATCAGTAGGAGGAAAATTTGATAATAACCAAATAAAAGGTGAGAGAGAGAGAGAGAGAGAGAGAGAGAGAGAGAGAGAGAGAGAGAGAGAGAGAGAGAGAGAGAGAGAGAGAGAGAGAGAGAGAGAGAGAGAGAGAGAGAGAGAGAGAGAGAGAGAGAGAGAGAGAGAGAGAGAGAGAGAGAGAGATTCCTTTCATGCTACACATTTGTGGTTCATCATTGCCTTGTAATATCAGTGATTATGATTCATTTAGATGCAGTGTGTGTCCTAAACATGCCTGATTATGTTCCTGGTTGATGTGTTCCCGCCATGAAGTGAAAAACATTGAAATCAGAAACTACTCAGCTTACCCGCCTGTGTTTCAAGCCAGACGCTTGTTTGCCGCACACAGCGTTTGCTCCCACCCACCCTGCTTTTATATATATATATATATATATATATATATATATATATATATATATATATATATATATATATATATATATATATATATATATATATATATATATATATATATATATGCTGCTTGGTGCCAAACCAGAGAATGTAGAATATAGGATTTAGGGAAAACGAAGGAAGGCGGACTAATTTAAATCAAACACTTCAACATCCCCCGCCCCTCACACCCCACATCACCGTTTGTAGGCATTGGATTTACAGTCACGCATAGACTTACAACTAGTTGACGGGAAATCTCTTCAGTCTTGGCGCGCTGGCATGTAAGGGCCGATTGTTATGGCGACTTTCACTGCGACAACTCAAACACACTCTGCGTTCTTACTCCGAATTTAAGTGGAAACAGGACGAAATCTTCAAGTTTTAGTGCATACAAGCAGGCAGGAGTGTCTCTAGAGTGATTTGGTCGAGGATTCAAGGTAACTTATATAAAATAGCACCATGCGTGCACTTTGAAAACGTTGTGTAAAAAATGGCAAATTTGCGTAACTTTAGGTTGAAATCTTTACGTAAAATGAATGATAACTGTAGGATAGTGAAGTCCACAGTTTTACGTACTAGGAAACAAGAAATGTACGTTTAGTTAGTGCCTACATGTCAACTCAGCTCAGTTCAGTTCCTGCGTCGACTAACTCGCGTTAGGCTCGCAGTCAGCTGGGCACTTCCCCTCTGTAAAGGATTATCGCTGTCCTGCCTCTGTTTACTCTCCAAGTAAAGGACCTACAGTTATTCATCGTCTCTGTACCCTTCCCCACAACTGCAAGAATCCAGAGGACGATACAAGAAGACACAGAAGGCAGTGGATCGAGTGGAAGTGACGGAGGAGACACAAGATAATGAGGACGCCGCGACCCCGTGGAGTAAACTGTGGAGGAGCCGTACTACGCCATCAGTGCAGTGACTCAGTGTTGTGTGCAGTGCAGTGGTGTGTTCAGTGCAGTGTGGTAGTGAGGGGGCTGTTCACTACGTCCTACGGGGTCGAGTATGTGTGCATGGGGAAGGCCAACTCTGACCCGACTGAGCACTCTTTCGGCAAGCGCCGCACCATGTGCGGCGCCAACTACTGGACGAGCGTGCAGAACTTCATGGTGAGCAACAGGTTGGCCCAGCGCCTGCATTTGCTGAAGCTCGTCGGGTTCTTCCCCGGGGACGTGCAGGCCGACCTGGACCGGGCCAAGGCAGAGGAGAAGGAGGACGACGAGGTGATCTTGGCCCAGCTTGCCAGGGAGCTGGCCGACGACCAGCCGGACCCGCCGACGGACGAGTTGCTCCTCGCCGCGGTCGGCAACTACGCCGGCTACCTGGCCAGGAAGGTCCAGGCCAACTCCTCTGTGGCCGAGTGCTGCAACCAGGAGCTTGCCCAGCAGGAGGAGATGAAGATTACCGTGGAGCTCGAGAGGGGCGACCCGCCCTCTGTGATGTTCGACGCCCTGGTCGAGCCGGTCGACAGGGGAGAGCTGGAGACGGGCCGGGCGGTCCTGAAGCGGCCATCTCTCCCAATGGACTACATGGCGTCCTTCGGGATGTCGCTGTGGGACTCCCTGATGTGCAGGGAGGACAAGAAGGAGCGCAGGTTGAGGTTCCTCTCCCTTGCCATGCGCCACAGGGACGGGTTCAGGCACCTCCTGGAGTTCCTGGCGGCCTCAGACCCGACCTTGCAGGGGTACAGGTGCCAGGAGGGGCACAACCTGGCCAACACCATCTTGCCGCACATCAGCAGGTCCCTCTTCAACTGTTTCGGTGCTAATTTCTCCAAGGACGTGACCTCAGAAGCGAGGAAGAACAAGGCCTTGAAGCAGCCGACCGGCAGGAAGAGGAGCAGTATCGAGGAGGGCAGGAAGGAGACAACGAGGAACAGGGACGTGTACAAGTCCAGGAAACTGACCGGGGCCCACAAGTCATAGGCCAAAAGGCTAAAGTGATTGTTCAGGGACGAGGGCCAGATAGCCGGCAAGACGTGCTGCGGCAATAGTGACATCGGAATTCAACCAAAATAAGTTGTGATTGTATATAGAAAAATGAATATTTTGCTTTTGTTGAGTAAAATTAAGATGTTTCTGCATGCTTTCCTCAAGTATTAAGTTTCTAATGTGAAAATTAAGTGATTTATTAGATGTTAAAACTTACGTAAAAATTGCACTAAATAAAAAAAAATAAGTAGCTATTTCGGGCAAAAACTTATAAGATATGCTAAATATTGCTATTGATTCTGAAAATATAAGTGATTATCTCTGCATTTGGTGATGTTTGTGCATCTAGCGTAAAATCTGAGGATTTTATAGCCTTTTTAAGTTTTGTTATACTTATATAAAAAACAATTAATCGGGATTTTATTAGGGAACGACTTTGAATTTTTTGATACCGCTGCTCATGGAGACTCATATATGCCTAAGGGAGGTGCCTGTTTTAGTTTCAGGTCGCTAGCTGCTTTGGTTTTGAAAATATTTAAATTTTAAATTTTTGAAAATCGGCCCCCTGCGAATCGGCCCCGCGCCCCGTTTCCCGTCAAGAGATTGTGAAGTCTATGAGTCACGCATAGCATAATAAAAAGGCATATATTTTCGTCAGTGGCTTGCCTGAACGCGCGGTGAAAGAAGGCAAACATGCCCATCCAAAGTGCATACCCGGCCGCAATTTTAGTCACTCGTGAACTGGCGGGTATTTGGAATCAAGTGACGTCATCCCGCTGCTCCGCCCCAAACCGCCGCTGCGCGTACTGGTCGCAGTTTTGAAGGCAGAGTGACTTGACTTGTTGTAAGTGACTTTGCGACCACCAATGTGAAGCTAACCCGACGTATCGTCCGAGATGGAGTGTGAACGGGAGTCTGTCACGTCCAGGAGGGCATGCAATATGCCGAGGCTCGCCCTCCGTTCCTGTTGCGAGCATAGTAGCCACCGTTCCTGTTTTCTTTGCAGCACCATGCCTTTTAACCATCTTTCTGGGGGACATTGTTAAAGCACAAAGAACTCACACTGTAGCGCTGAAAACATGACACGAGCGCACGGATGCTATTTCTACGAGTTTACAACGCGGAGTGAGACTAGAGCCGTCATCTGGCGGTCAGGAATTACACTAGACCAAGCAAGAATTAACCCCAATTCTTGCGAAGTTCTTGGGTTTCCTGTTTTGGTGTGTCAGATTTTAAAGAATTCCCCCCAATTTTTGGCAAGAACCAGGGGTCCTGCGCAAGCTGCAGCAGGACTGGGTATGGCCACTGTCTTGCTGGCCGCACCTCCATAGGCCTATGGCGATGGCCATTTCCTGAGCTTCCTATGGGTAACCCTACTAGGTGGGGGTGGACATAGAGTTCATGAGGTTACTGTTATGTTACTCTTGCACCACAAACCATTTTAAAGCATCACTGTATGATAAGTAAGAACTTAGCGGTATGAAAACATCATCGTCATCGTTCGAAACAAGAAATTGAAACGATGCTATTTGTCAATATTTTGTAGAGAAAAAGGACGTTTTAAGAAACTCCATCGCATACAATAATGCTAACTAGCTACCGAAATACTCCTAATGAACTGTAGATCCCGTAACTGTGACTAAATTAACGTGTTGTCCTTGATGAGTGACAAAATGAGAAATAGTGTTGGTTCATCCAATCATATGGACAAGATAGACCGCTCTAGCGGATTACGGGACTACGGGTGGAAGGTGAACAACAGTCTCAAGAATGGGGGGTCGTTCAAGAAGGCCATGTATTGCCAGATGACACCTTAAGGTTGCAAACTTGCCACCCATTACTTAAAATACGAAACGCCATTTGTTCCGTATTTGCCTGTCTGAATAGTTAAGCAGATAAAATTCAGTATTTTAAAAAGGAAGTGAGCGCATTTTTCGGTGAACCACAAAACCAGTCCATAAAATTATGTTTGTCAAGGGTCGTCCTGAAATACGTGTAAAATACGCGTCATAATGTCTCTCCCCCCTTCCTCTTGCCTTCATTAGCAGCGGGCAGCGGCTATCAGTCATGACAGGCCAGATTAATTTTAGGGTTGCCATCAGTTCCTTAAAATATGGATTCGTTCTGTATTGGAGGATGGGATGCTGCGTTTCTTATTTGTTTTAGATCAAGGTGGCAGCCCTAACTGAGGTTCTGTTCCTATTGTTTTCTGCTCTGAGCACTTTCGTCTAGCAGCGAACAAAGGGAACCCACGCTCACGTCTTCGAGTTGTACAAAGAGACACACCAGTCCTTGACGAAAGACCGACTTGGTCAGTTGGGCTGACATCAGCTGATTGAGTCGGTCTATTGGCATCCTCCCCTCCCCTTTATGAGCCGTCACCCGGCAAGGGTTTGTGCCCGGCCTTTGTGGTATCTCCTCGAAGGGACGTACGCGCTTGACCACGGCCTCCATATAGCCCGTGTCCCCATCCGTGGGGTGGACACACACACACACAAAAAAAAAGGACAAACAGGATGCTCGTATTCCAAGTCACCGATCGTAAAGCAAGGCATTTTTGTGGGGTTTTATTGCTCGTAAATCAAAACACTCGTAAACTAAGCCACTCGTATACCGAGGTTTGACTGTATATCTACGTGTGTGTATATATATATATATATATATATATATATATATATATATATATATATATATATATATATATATATATATATATATATATATATATACACATCCGATTATTACTATGTGTAATTGGGATTTCTGTAAAGAATCTCTAGTCTTTATATTAAAAATCCGCCTTGGCTCAGGAGCCTGTCCGTGGCCGTGGCTGCGGGTGCAACACACTGCCAGGAGGAGTGGCTCCAGCGGGGAATTGGTTCCGGACTAAAACTTAACTCTAATAAGAACTAACACATACGCAGGTTTCCTTGGGTGTTTGCAGGGACTCATAAATATAACTTTGTATAAAATTTAGAGTCGGCTGACTTTAGAAGAGCTGATTATGAGGGGCTCAGAAGACACCTTAAGGAGGTAAATCGGGGAACCCTAGGGCTGGATGAGGGACAGATCTCAGGGCTGGAACCGGAAAGACAGGGGAACCATGTAGAAATGACCTACAATAATTTAGTTAGAGTAATTGCAGAGGGTCAGAGACAGCATATCCCTTACCAAGCACGTAGGAAAGAAAATAACGACCCCAAATGGATTACCCGCAGACTCAAGCATGAGATAGGCTTGAAGAGAAGAATTTATAGGAAAACAAAGAACGGAGAAATTCACCTCAGAGGTAGGTATGTTGAGCTAGCCAGGTCGGTGAAGAAGAACACCCGCCTAGCAAAAAGAAATTATGAGATTAGGGTAGCCAACGAGGCCAAGAGCGATCCCAAGGGCTTCTTCAGATTGTACAGAACGAAAACAAGGGACAGAATTGGACCGTTGAAAACAAACACGGGCGAGTTCGTTGAGAATGGAGAAGATATGAGCCAAATGATGAATGACTTTTTCCTCTCAGTTTTCACGCAGGAAAATCTAACAACCATTCCGGAGAGAGTTCAGGTATATGAGGGCGAAGAGAGCGACAAGTTGAGGGATGTGATCATCACTAGGCAAGTAGTCCAGGATGAGATTGGTAGGTTGAAGAAAAACAAATCGCCGGGCCCAGACGAAGTATTCCCAAGGGTTCTGAAAGAGTGCAAGGAAGTCTTTAGTGGCCCTCTTACTGATATTTTTAAGATGTCAGTAAATTTTGAATATGTGCCCAGTCAATGGAAAGTAGCTAATGTGACGCCGATTTTCAAAAAGGGAGACTAGTCAGCCACCTCAAATTATCGCCCAATTAGCTTAGCATCAGTTGTAGGAAAGATGTTGGAGTCAATTATAGCCGGGAGAATTCGGGACCATCTAGAAAAGCATAATTTAATTCATGATTCACAGCATGGGTTTACAAAGGGTAGGTCTTGCCTTACTAACCTGTTGTCCTTCTACACTAAAGTAATCGAGGCGGTTGACCGAGATGAAAACTATGACATATTATATCTAGATTTCAGTAAAGCGTTCGACAAAGTCCCTCATCACCGGCTATTACTAAAATTACAGGCTCACGGCGTAGATGGGAAAGTTTTGGACTGGATCAGGGCGTGGCTTAGTGGTAGGAACCAAAGAGTGCAAATCAATGGTAAAAAATCTGAATGGGGCAGTGTTACGAGTGGAGTCCCTCAAGGGTCGGTGCTGGGTCCTCTGCTTTTTATTATTTACATCAATGACTTGGACACAAGAATTAGTAGTGATGTCAGTAAGTTCGCAGATGATACCAAGATCGGTAGAGTAATCCAATCAGACAGGGACGCTACCGTTCTCCAGGATGAGCTTGACAGACTATATGATTGGGCAGTGAAGTGGCAGATGGAATTCAATGTCGGGAAGTGAAGCATTTTGAGTGTAGGTAGGAATAACCGCTCACACAATTACTCCTTAAATGACACTCCTCTAAGCAGGTCTGGGCGTGAGAGAGACTTAGGAGTCCTAGTGAGCGCAGACCTCCCTCCTAGGGCTCAATGCATTCAGGCTAAAAATCGGCCCGACAGAGTACTGGGTTTCATCTCAAGGAGCGTAAGCAATAGGAGCGCTGAAGTCATCCTCAAACTTTACTTAGCACTAGTTAGACCTCATCTCGATTATGCAGTTCAGTTCTGGTCCCCCTACTATAGAATGGATATCAAGATGTTAGAATCTGTACAAAGGAGTATGACAAAGATGATTCAGGGGGTGAGAAACTTGCCTTATGAAGACAGGCTGAAGCATTTAAATCTACACTCTCTAGAAAGGCGAAGGTTGCGAGGAGACTTGATCGAAGTTTATAAATGGATGAAGGGCTTTAATAAAGGGGATGTCAATAAGATTTTGATAGTAAAAGAGCCAGGTAGGACGCGTGTCAATGGATTAATTAAGTTAGACAAATTCAGATTCAACAAAGACATAGGCAAAAATTGGTTCACTAATAGAGTGGTGGACGAATGGAACAGGCTTGGGAGCCATGTTGTGGGTGCCAATACCATAGATACATTCAAGAAGAGGTTAGATAAAGCCATGGATGGTGAGATAAGGTGGGGTTGAGTGTACAGGAGCTGCCTTGTATAGGCCAACCGGCCTCTTGCAGACTCCTTATGTTCTTATGTTCTTATGCACTCTGGATACATTATTGAACCATTAACACTTTGACATGACACTTAAAGAATGTCTGCCAGTTTTGTTGATCATAAGTACATGAAGTGGTTGCTGCCTTCTGTTTCCCTGCCTGCCTTGACAACTTATCACTGGAAAACATGTACAGAGACATTTCTCATGATGTTCATAAGATGTGTGTGTGTGTGTGTGTGTGTGTGTGTGTGTGTGTGTGTGTGTGTGTGTGTGTGTGTGTGTGTGTGTGTGTGTGTGTGTGTGTGTGTGTGTGTGCTTACATCATTCATTATCCCTGCCAACACATTTTTTTCATTTTTCCCTCCATGCACTTGCATGAACCTTGTTATATAAAACAGTTTTTATATGGTACTGGTGAGGTGTTTAGTCTGAGTATGTTGGCATTTACTGGTCCAGCACTGCTTCCCTCACTGGTCTTAGCACACAAAGGTAATGGTGTCACCCTGTGTCCAGGCGTCGTCCAGACCACTGCCCTGCTGGACTACGAGGCCTCCGCCAGCCACAATCTGACGGTGCGGGCGCGGGACCCCTTCACCGGGGACCACACGGACACCCACGTCACAGTCGCAGTCACGGACGTCAATGACAACCCGCCGGAGTTCAGCCGTTCCGTCTTCAAGGGAGACGTGTCGGAGGCTGCATCACCGGGCCACGTGGTGCTGCAGGTAAATTACTTCAGCAAATATTACAGGTTTTTCCACTTTTTTTTAACATGAAAATTTGACCATAAACTCTTTTATAAATATTGATTCCCATTCACTGCCTAGTAACATTTCATTGTTAATCAATCAAAAATGGATCTTATGCATAAGTTTGATAAGCTGATCGAAAAATCAAGAGTTTGAATTCTTTTTGCATTGTCGAGACACCTTCACCCTCTGCCTTGTACAGGTCTCGGCAAGTGACGTGGACACGGGGCCGGGCGGTTCAGTGCGCTACTCGTGTGTCATGGAGTGTGGCAGCTTTGAGGTGCGTGCCCTGGACGGTGCCGTCACACTCACCAAGGAGCTGGATGCAGAGACTGAGGCTCAACACGTGCTGACTGTGCTGGCCACGGACTCAGGCATACCCCAGCTCTCCTCCACCGCCACAGTGGTTATTGACGGTAAATTACATGTAGACATTAAACACTTATATAGCCAGATTAATTGGGCCAAAGGCAAGTTGTATGCATGAAGTTTCCATATGCTTGAGGTACTGAACGTTATGGCTGACAAAGAAGGTATATTCCCACACCAGCTGGTTTTTAGAGTGGGTTCTCAACCTCGGAATGCATCCAGACGGTAAATTAAGTAATAGAAAAAAATATGAATATAGAAAACCATTTTTTTTTTTCGATTATAAATATCTGATTAAAATCCTGCCAACTCTGGGCAGGACACGCATGTAGGAGGGGGCAGAACAAGTGGACAAAAGTAACTACAGTACATCTAGGGTCATATTCTTACACATTGCAGCACCCAAGCGCTCATATTTGACTAGGCTTGCATAGGAGTTGTGGTTATTTCCATGGGTAGTTTTATGACCCCGATAATAGTTTGACCCTTTTTCTGTACCTCGAACCTGAAAAAACACTCCTAGGAAACCGACTAAGCTCCATTTTGGCCTTTGGAAATAGTTGATGTGAGGGATGGAAGCGTCAGACCACATCTATAGTCGTGTTTTGTTAAGCCTGGCCAGATGTTTTCTTTGCCTACAGTTGTGGACTTCAACGACAACCCTCCAGCGTGGCGCCAGGACAGCTACTCCTGCCGCGTGTCGGCCGAGGCCCAGCCCGGCCATGTGGTCACCTCGGTATCTGCTACTGACCCAGACGCTGGTCAGGTCACGCCGCTCAGTTATGCCATTCACTCGGGAGACCGAGACGCCATCTTCAAAATGGATCAGCTGACTGGTAAGGTTCATGTACGCATATAGATGACTAGACTTAAACCTTCAACAATGGCCATCATTCATTTAATCAGACTCTTTCGCGCTACTAATTTGAATGTTTAGATCAAATTTGGCGGGTTCAGTGACTTGCCGAAGTGTCTGCCAGCATAATTATCTGACCCTCGTAGATCTGAAATAAGATCATTAGTCCTCACTGAGCAGCCCTGGAACCGTAAGATAAGAAAACACTGGGAAACACAGGACAGGATAGAGAGTGAAGATCATTCTGAGTACAAGGATAACAGTGACGAAAACATTGTGAGTAGTGACAGGCAGGCCGCTGCCCGCTCATCGACATACTTGTACTTAATTGCACTATAAGATGTAAATAAATAAAAATAGTGAAAGCATGCAGTAGTGAGAGTGACCTAGAGAGTGATGGTGTTATTTCATTATCTGTGCTGCACTCTAGCCCAGCAAGTGCTCCAGCGTGACTATTACACAACGTATCGCAATTTGGATTTCACCGCTGTCTTCAGGGAGTTAAGACGCTTCATACAATGTGAATAAACAACAACAAAATAGCAGCTGTTTTTACCCGTATCCAGGGACCATTTAGTGAAAACAATACCCGTCGTTTAAGGGTTAAGGAAGCTTGAAGTTTGGAGGAAAAATTTTAGACATATTGAGGGATACGTGTTGAAAAGAAAAGCTGTTGTTTTGATGAAGGGTTGAAGGCACGATTGTTTGCTCCTGCAGTGACCAGAGTGGTGCAGGAAGAGGAGATGGAATGTGTTGGCTTGAGAATGGTGAATTTTAACTATTGAAAGGTGGATCTTTTTCCCCAGGTGTGTTGACGGTGACGGCCCCACACAAGCTCAAGGACGTGGCCTCCCTCACCCTGAACCTGTCTGTGAGTGACGGGGTGCACGCGGCCTTCACCGGGCCTCCAACCACCACGCGCCGAGGTAACCTTTTAGTATGGTCTTTGGGTACAAAGGCTGTGATGGCCGTGTTTAAGGCTGTGATGGCCGTGTTTAAGGCTGTGATGGCCGTGTTTAAGGCTGTGATGGCCGTGTTTAAGGCTGTGATGGCCGTGTTTAAGGCTGTGATGGCCGTGTTTAAGGCTGTGATGGCCGTGTTTAAGGCTGTGATGGCCGTGTTTAAGGCTGTGATGGCAGTTTTTGAGGCTGTGATGGCAATTTATGAAGCCGCTAACATTAACGTCATCTTTTTTACGATATATGAGACAGTCAAAAAGGTCAACCGAAAGTCTTTTATCTTAAGGTTTTCACACCAGTCAGTTGGCATGAAAGCATTGATAAAGGACAGCAAGGGAAATATCACTGTGGCAGAGACCAAAGAGGTTGAAAACACTCAATTATCTTAACCCCTTGACTGCGGATTTCCTACCAGAAGACATCACTAAGCTACAGGAATGGAACAAAAAGTGGCTGCTACAATTCAGTGAAGAAAAATGTAAAGTCATGCACCTTGGGAGGGGATATCCAGCATACCAATACCACATGGGAACACTCCACTATCCACCACAGAGGCAGAGAAAGACCTGGGACTGTATGTTACCAGTGTAACGGCCCCAGGTTCGACCCCTGGTCATCACAGGTTGAAGTGAAGGCCAAATCCGTGCCAATCTCAGCGGACGGGTTAAGGTTATCACACCAGTCAGTCAGCATGAAAATGATTATAAAAGACAGCGAGAGAAATATCAATATGGCATCCTTTAAAAAGTCAATGCAGTCACTTACCTTTAAGTTTTCACAAGAGCAGTCAACATGAAAATAGTAATAAAAGATAGCAAGGGGTATACTTCTTCTCAGTGTGGCAGATTTTAAGGAGGCCCAAGACAGTCAGCTATCTTCAAGTTTTCATATTGTTCTCTCCCACCATCTCCCCTTGTAAGGCACTGATAGGTAGACAGCATGTAGTATAATAAGCAATGCCAGCAAAGCCCTCAAGCAGCCCAGTCAGCCACAAACACCCAGACCTTACCTAGGACAGGTTAAGACACCTCTCCACTTCAAATTGACCTCTCCTTTGGCCTCTTGTTCTGCTTTCATTTGTTGAAGCATTGTATAGCAAGCTTCTTTGTTGCTCTTTTTGTTTTTTTGCCCTTGAGCTGCCTCCCTTGTAAAAAAATAATCCTCTTGTCATCTGCTCCCTCTCTTCTGATGAGGTGCTGTACCGTGCTGTGAGTTCTGAGGTGCTGTATGGTTTTGTATGGCAGGGTGGGAATGAATGAGTGCTGTGATGGAAGAGGAGGGGAAGGAGGGTGTAAGAGAGGTGGCAGGAGAGGGAGGAACATGATTGATGGGAAGCAGCTGCCTGAATGAAGTGATTTTTGGCCTTAGGAAAGTCAGGCAAGGTTACTAAATTGCCCTCATTAATCCCTGTAACCCAACTGAGAACTCCTAATAAAGCACCTCACAGTCTAGGGCTTTCCAGGGAATATAAGCTTTTTTATCTTACCCCATATGAGATAAGTGATTTTAGGCTTTCGTTAAGTCAGAGAAGGTTACTAAATTGCCAATATTCATCCCTATAACCCATTTGGAAACTTCTAATAAATCACCTCATAGTCTACGGCTTTCCAGAGAATATAAGCCTTTTAATCTCACCCCATATGAGTTAAGTGATTTTAGGCTTTCAATAAGTCGGGCAAGGTTACTAAATTGCCCTTATCAATCCCTATAACCCATCTGTAAACTTCTAATAAATCACCTCACAGTCTACAGCTTTCCAGAGAATATGTATTTATTTATTTTTTTTCTTTTTTTCCCGTACAAGTGAAGTGAATTTGGCTTTCATTAAGTCAGGCAAGGTTACTAAATTGCCTTTATTCATCTCTATAACCCATCTGAGAATTTATAATAAATCACCTCACAGTCTATACAGCTCTCTGGAGAATATAATTTGAGGGTTTTTAGTCACCTCATATGAGTGAAGGAAATTTGGCTTTCAGTAATTATTAACTCAGTAGCAGCGGGGATCATGTTTCTTAATGGTCCCTCAAAGCAAGAAAAATGAGAAAAAATCATCACTCACACAAACCATTTCATAATATATATCAAAGCATTTGTGATCAGTTTATGTATCATCTATTTTGGGGGGTTCATATCATGGCACAAATTTGGCCCATCGCTGCTACCAGGTTAATCCCTGTAACCCACCTGAAAACTTATAATAAAGCACCTCACCGTCTACAGTATTCCGGAGAATATGTTGATTTTTTTTTAGTCCTCCCCGTACAAGTGAAGTGAATTAGGCTTTTGTTAAGTCAGGCAAGGTTACTAAATTGCCCTTATTAATCCCTACAACCCATCTGAAAACTTCTAATAAAGCACGTCACAGTCTATGGCTTTCCATAATATGTAAGTCAATTTTTTTTTTTTTAGTCATCCTGTACAAGTTAAGTGATTTTAGGCTTTCATTAAGTCCCTTATTAATCTCTGTAACCCATCTGAGAACTTCTAATCAATCACCTCACAGTCTACGGCTTTCCAGAGAATATAAGCTTTTTAATCTCACCCCATACGAGTTAAGTGATTTTAGGCTTTCATTAAGTCAGAGAAGGTTACTAAATTGCCAATATTCATCCCTGTAACCCGTCTGAAAACTTATAATAAATCACCTCACAGTCTAGGGCTTTTCGGAGAATATGTTAACCCAGTAGCAGCAGGGATCATGTTTCTTAATGGTCCCTCTAAGCGAGAAAAATGAGAAAAAATCATCACTCACACAAACCATTTCATAACATATATTAAAGCATTTGTGATCAGTGTGTGGATCATCTATTTTGGGGGGTTTAAATCATGGTACAAATTTGGCCCATCACTGCTACACGGTAAAGCCACAAATTTGGCCCGTCACTGCTACACGGTAAAGCCACAAATTTGGCCCGTCGCTGCTACACAGTAAAGCCACAAATTTGGCCCATCACTGCTACACGGTAAAGCCACAAATTTGGCCCGTCACTGCTACACAGTAAAGCCACAAATTTGGCCCGTCGCTGCTACACGGTAAAGCCACAAATTTGGCCTGTCGCTGCTACACAGTAAAGCCACAAATTTGGCCTGTCGCTGCTACACAGTAAAGCCACAAATTTGGCCCATCGTTGCTACAGTAAAGCCACAAATTTGGCCTGTCGCTGCTACACAGTAAAGCCACAAATTTGGCCCTTCGCTGCTACACAGTAAAGCCACAAATTTGGCCTGTCGCTGCTACACAGTAAAGCCACAAATTTGGCCTGTCGCTGCTACACAGTAAAGCCACAAATTTGGCCTGTCACTGCTACACAGTAAAGCCACAAATTTGGCCTGTCGCTGCTACACAGTAAAGCCACAAATTTGGCCCGTCGCTGCTACACAGTAAAGCCACAAATTTGGCCCGTTGCTGCTACACAGTAAAGCCACAAATTTGGCCTGTCGCTGCTACACAGTAAAGCCACAAATTTGGCCTGTCGCTGCTACACAGTAAAGCCACAAATTTGGCCCGTTGCTGCTACACAGTAAAGCCACAAATTTGGCCCATCACTGCTACATAGTAAAGCCACAAATTTGGCCCGTCGCTGCTACACAGTAAAGCCACAAATTTGGCCTGTCGCTGCTACCAGGTTAAGTTTTTCAGTCACCCCGTACAGCTCGTTTCTATGTCCTTGGATCACTTTAGTCTCTCCTCTGTACTAATTTAAGAGAACTGTATCCTCTCTGTAATAGGGGCACCAAAATTGAGCAGTCTTATCCAGGAAGGGTCTAACAAGTGGCAAATATACAACTAGGATTACTTCTGCACTGCCAGTTGCTGATGCCCATAGAAATACAGCCCAAGACTATTTTGCATTGAGCTCTTTCAAGTGGAGAGTATCAAGACCCCTATCCACCCAAAATTGACCTCGCTTCTGGCCTCTCGTTCTTTTTTTCTTTTGTCAAAGCAGTGTACATATAGCAGGCCTTTTTGTTGCTGTTTTTGTTTTTTGACCTTGAGCTTCCTCCCTTGCTGTAAAAATAAAATTAAAAAATTGTGTGGTTCAGGGCAGTAATACATTGATTTGGGGGTTGAATGTCAGGGCTCACACATGCCTAGAGTGACCAAGACTTGTTTTATTTATTTGTTTTCACTATTTTGTTTCATTATTTGTTTGAACTATTTGGAAGACCATTTTTTCCTACACTTAACCCGGTAGCAGCGGGGATCATGTTTCTTAACGGTCCCTCCAAGCGAGAAAAATGAGAAAAAATTCCCCCTCACACAAACCATTTCATAATATATATCAAAGCATTTGTGATCAGATTATGTATCATCTATTTTGGGAGGTTTATATCATGGCACAAATTTGGCCCGTCGATGCTACACAGTAAAGCCACAAATTTGGCCCGTCGCTGCTACCGGGTTAAAATTATCAGCATCTCCATGTTGAACTGCATCATCCATTTATGGGAACACTCATACAGTGTCCTATTTATGTGTCATCCACAAACTTGCTGATGTCACTGGTTGCACTGCAGTCAAGATCATTGATGTAAATAGTAAATAGCAATGGATCTAAAGCTAAACCTTGCGGGCTGCCATCAGTAACACACACCCAGTCTGATTTATCTGTGTTTACTTGAACTCTCTGCGTCTTGTCTCTTAGTCACCTCCTGATCCACCCCAAACCTTAGCCCTCTGTCCCATGTGCTTTGACTTTATTTAAGTCTTGAATGCTCAACTTAAAGTGAGATACATAAACAACATCATAATTTTCATCCTTTCCTGCCCCTTCATGCACCTTTTTGAGAAGTGACATAAGGTTAGTGAGATGAGATTTACCCTTCGTGAACCCATGCTGGAAGTCAGTAATCTGATTGTATTTGTCTGGGTGGTCATGAATATTTCTAGCTGTAACACACAAATGATTTCCCTACAACTGACTTTAAACCAGTTGGTGGTAATTAGACACAGCTTATTTATCCCTCTTTGTAAATATTGGTACAACATTGGCCTTTTCCCTAGTGCCAGTACTACCCCAGTGCTGGACGACTTCATAACCATAGTGGCCAGTGGTTTGGAAATGTCCAGGCCTCCACAGCAGCTCCCTTACCATTGGAAATAAGTCTTGGCAGGGTCAGTCATTTCCCTCAGGGCACAAGACTTGTTGGCCTCCCTGTGCTCTGCCTCACCAAGAGTTGTCTCTTACAGATACATCCCAGTGAGCAGGGGTGACTTGTGGGGAGTGAGTCATAGGCCCATAGAGCAAAAGTTTGCATGCACAGGGAATGAAGGTAAAAAATGGCCTGGGGAGAATTGGGGCCTTTTCCTTTTTTTCCCCTGTTGAGTGTCTCCTCTCATTACTGGCCTGTGTTTATTTGTACTTGAGGCGTTGGGTGTGCACCAAACCATGAGGACCAGAACTATATCATAACTTGCAACTTTATCTCCTTTTCCCTGTTGAGTGTCTCCTCTCCTTACTGCACTTTTTTATGTGTATCTGAGGCATTGGGTGTGTGTCAGATTGTGAGGACCAGAACTTCATGTGTCCTCGTTGTTCTTCAGATGTGGGCTGTGACCTGGTGACCAACCTCGGCGAGACCCACACCTCCTCGGCCCGGCAGTCTCCATTTTCAGACGATTCTTCAGGTATGGCATTCTTAACCCGGTAGCAGCGGGAATCATGTTTCTTAATGGGCCCACCAAGCGAGAAAAATGAGAAAAAATCACCCCCCACACAAACCATTTCATAATATATATCAAAGCATTTGTGATCAGATTATGTAGCATCGATTTTGGGGGTTTATATCATGGCACAAATGGCCCGTTGCTGCTACACTGTAAAGCCACAAATTTGGCCCGTTGCTGCTACTGGGTTAATGTAGCCCTTCCAGACCCCTGTATTTTATTTCTTTATTTTTTCAGCTTTCTTAATAGGCTTTTCTTTCATCATTACTTTCCTTACCATTATCATCATTACCATTATCATTATTTCTATTTTCCCATCTGTGCTCCTCTCCTATTTCATCCTAATCCCTATCTTTATCCTCTTCTCCCTTCCTTTCCCTTTCCCACCCCTCCATCTTTTCTCTCCCTCCTCCTCCTCCCTTCCTGCTCCTCCTTCATCACTGTCCTTTCCCTCCTCTCCATCTCCTCCTACCTCTCCATTGTCTCCCTTTCCCACCCTTCCTCCACTTCTCCCTCTCACTCCCCTTCTTCCTCCCCCTTCCCTAACTTAGCTACTCCTCAAAAAGTATATCTGCCGTGTTTCAGTCGTCATTTGCCATTTTAAAAATTGACTTGCCATTGATTTCTGAGAATTAAATAATAAGTAAAGAAAAATATTAACTCAGCATTGATAACTTGTGCAGATTAATGGATTTATTTTATTCAAGCCATAAAGTCAATCTTCAGCATGAGAAAGGAGAAAAAGAAATTGGTACCTTACATCTTTTGCACACACACACACACACACACACACACACACACACAGGGCATGGGGAGAGAGATTTTTAAAACTGACTACGGAAAACTTAATGATGCAGTGGGTGACTGAAAATACAAGATACAGGAGTGATGACGACCCACCAAGACTGGACCTGGGGCTGACGAAGGGAGTGCACCTGTTAAATGAGTTAAGATATGTGTGTCCCACGGGAAAAAGTGATCATGTAATAATAGAGTTGGAAACCGATGAGGATGTCACTGAGGAAGATGAATCATACAAAGGAAAAAGGAGAAACTGCAGGAAAGTGGACATAGAAAATCTCAAGAAATATTACAAAAAACTGGACTGGAAAAAGTTAAAAAGAACAAGCAAAGTGCAGGAAAAGTATGATGTTTTCATAAAGGCATATGAGACAGGAGTCAAAAAATGTCCCATAATATAAACCAATAGAAAGAGGAAAGCAAGATTGGTTTAATGCAAGATGTGCAGGCGCAAAGAAAAAAAGGGACAGAGCGTGGAAAAGACTGAAAAGAACCAGAGGAATAAAGAAGACTTTAAGATAGCAAGAAATGAATATGTGAAAATAAGGAGGGAGGAAGGGAAAGGATATCAACACCCTTACTCCCTCTCTTCGCCTCCTATCCACCACTTCATCAGTTTTTTCTTCTTCATTCTCCAAAAAAAATTCTTCTTATCTTCCTCTGATCTTTCCTCATTCCTTTTTTTCACTTCATTTATCATTTCTTTTACCTTCATTCTTTCATCCTCCGTCATATTTCTCCTCACATATATCTGTTTGTGTACTTCAGAGTTGTTTAATCTCCACAACCTATTTAGGATGGTTTCTGTTGTCATTTGGGATCTTAACTTAATCTTTAATGGCCTGTTCTTTCCTTCCTCATACCTTCCCAATCTTGTTATTTCATCTACTTCTTCCTCAAACTTTTCCTCTTCTTCAGTATTCAAATTTCTCAATACACTTTTCACCCTATTCTTCTCACAACTTTCCCTCTGAGTCTTCACTGTGTTTTTCTTCTTGTACACCAAACATTATGACATTTTTTCTTATCTGCCATGTCCCTCACCATTGTTTCTGTGTGTGTGTGTGTGTAAGAGAGAGAGAGAGAGAGAGAGAGAGAGAGAGAGAGAGAGAGAGAGAGAGAGAGAGAGAGAGAGAGAGAGAGAGAGAGAGAGATACACACACACACACACACACACAGTATAGTATATACATATATAGATATATGTATTTCAGAAAAAATCTTTCCTTTTTAATCTGTCATGGCAGGAGTTTTGTTTGTGTGATGGCCCAGGGTTGCATCATGTGGTGCCAGCCAGGAGTGCCCAGCTCCTGTACTGCACAGAGGTTCCCGGTGGCACGCTGTGCTGCTGCAGCATGGGTCACCCACTGATGGCACTAATAGCATGCCTGCTTAACACTGACTTGGTTAATGCACCCTAATGAAAATTCTATTAAATTTCACTCCATGTATTTATTTGGTGCCAGCTTCTAATTTATGATCTGCATAAATTTGATTTTGTCCAAGGAAACACTAAAAGCCTTTCTGTGAGGGGTTTAGGTTCTTCCCCTCACAGCGAGGAGGGAAGTGTGAAGGTTTTGCAGCGTACTCTCACGACAAGACTTTACCCTCAGGAATAACAAACTTCTATTTATATCCTGGCGGGTGCAGAGAGGGGCCAGGCGTCAGGTTCCCCCGCCGTGCCCCCTCTCCCCTGCCCCCACCTCCTGGCTCGCCGGGCCCCAGCACATTTAGACTACCCTCAAGAGGCCACCACAGCTGATAGTGACCACACCAGAAGACTGTTGCATGGCCCTCAGAGCCAGGCCTCTGCCTTGCATGGGCCCTACACAAGGGCTCCCCATGGCTTTGACAGCCAAAGGGTTTCTGAGAGGCAATGCAGCGCTGTGCCAACACTCACCCGACTGAGTTCGTGTACTGCTTGAGATAACCGGCCACTGCTGCGAGTCTTCTGAGGCTCAGCTTTGAGTAGCACTTACCATGACAAACTATACAAGTTAACATGGTGATAGTAACGTGCTTTTTTAATATCTTAAGAACACGAGTGCTGTCGTGTTTCATCCCCGTGTAACTTTGTGATCTGTTCCTTCAGCTGCTGCTAACTGACACAGTCTTGTGTTGTGGTTGACGGCACAGACACTCTTTCATCACACAGCCAAAAGAGCAACAAAGTAGTACATAGTTAATATGAAGCTAGTGCTTTTGTTGATTTACACAATTTTATTGATTTTTGGGTTTACAACTTACAAAGTTTCATATATATATATATATATATATATATATATATATATATATATATATATATATATATATATATATATATATATATATATATATATATATATATATATATATATATATATATATATATATATGATAACTTTTGAACCTCATCTATAATAATGAATTTGCTCTGTAATTTTAAGTAAGTTTCCCAGGTTGAGAGAAGGGAGAATGCACAGTGTAAATATAAGCCTCTGGGACATGACCACTCACGTGTCTTCTGTTTTCCTTGCACGCAGCACCGAGCCAGCAGAAGAAGAAAGGTACCTACCCATACTTTAGTAGTAATATAATTTCCTCCTTTTGTGTGTTTTACAAAAGCCATAAAAGTCTGCAGGAGAATTAGGCTAAACGAGGTGTTGCAACTTTAAGTGTAATAGTCTGTATTAGATTAATATTTTTTTTGCATGGTATCCCATACATCATATTCACCATCTTGTGATGCATGTGGAGAAAGCTCTTGCAGCATCATGGGTCTGGGACTGTCACGTAGAAATCTTTATAGCACGCTGTGAATACACTGACATACACTGAAGGCTGAGGAATGTGGATCTGTGTCAGAAAGCCTGGTAATATATGTCTGTGTTTCCCAAATCCTAGGCTACCACTGGGATGACTATGACATGCACGGCCCACACACGCTGGTGGGCTGCGGCAGCGAGGGGGCCACGGCCGCCCCGCCAGACTTGCTGATGCTGAGCCAGGGCACCTCCCTCTTCCACGGAGACGACCCCATGGAGGGAACGCCACTGCTGCCATGTGAGACTTTTTGTGTGGTTGTGGATGTTATTTTCTTTGAGTAATTGCATCTACAATCAGGTTTAAGCAGCTTTCTTCTCCTATACTGTAATTTGTGTCATGAATATATATAAAAAATGTTGGCACCAAATCTGCCCTTGTGGGGCTCCTCAGTAGTCTCTTCAAATGAAGTGATTCTCTGGTGCCTGGCAATATATATGTCAGGCCTCTCCTGATTGGCTGGGTTTCTCTATGACTCATGACAATGGCCTGTCAATCACACATGCTCTCGTGCCACACATTACTATGATGTTTGTCACAGCTCGCCTCTTATACAAGATAAACAGACTTAGAACTGATTGTAGAACTCGCATAATGCTTGTCAAAATTCGGTAAAACAAAAAATAAATGAATAAATATATATGAAAATTAGTAATGTGATGCAGGCAGTGAGATGTACAGCAGAGGAGCAAGGAGGAGTGAGTGTGTGTGAGGGAAGGAGCTCACCACGGCAGGAAGAGTGAGTAGCAGCTCACCACTCATCCTGTCAACACATGACTAGTATGGTGATGTAGGATATTTGAGAGGCGCAGCAGAGGAGAGAACCAAATATAAACATGTACTTCAACCTTGTCACGTGATGGACACACAATTCTTTTGGTCATTGAGGGAGCGACTTATTGAAGCAGATCAAAGTGTATGAGCAAGGGTTGTGATGTGCCAAGGCCCTTGAGTGGCGGCACTGTCCACCGTGGGAGCCGGTGAGTAATGTAAACATGGTAGACTGTTCCCGTAGAGTGTACCTCGCCACACCCAGCAAGCATTGAAAATTTGTTGGCAATCTACTGGAAATTTCCGGAAAACCCTTTTGCTGGTAAATCTGTTGGTGCCAAATATTGCATGGGACTTACTGAAACCATGTTGTTGAACTGTTTTTATTATTACTACTACTCTGCTACTATAGTGAAACCAAATTGGCGAGTGTTGTGGTGTTGGCTCCTGCGGGTCCTTTCTTCTGTCTGCTCTGCCACAGTTGCAACACCTGTCTCTTCCTCCCTTATGTTAGCTATAGCTAGCATATGAAAGGAAAATATAGGTGTTGGGATTGTGTGGCAGAGCAGAGGGGAGGAAAGGACCCGCGGGAGCCAACGCCAAAACAGGCTCGCCAATCTGGTTTTATTATACTCCTACTACTGCTACTACTGGTACTGCTGCTGCTGCTACTTCCACCAGTGATATTCAAGCAGTTACTGCACAACTAGCTATCACTACTAGTTCCAGCTCCATGATAACAAACACCATGACTGTTGAGCTGACTGAGTGTGTGTTATCCCTCCAGGCTCTGCTGCCACACCCCTGCTGAGTGTGGACGCCCGGGGCGGTCCAGACGGCCGGGACACACCAGACGGTGACGAGGACAATGATGATCCCTGCAGCTTTGAGGAAATACTCCTGGCAAATAATATATCTGTTGACTCATGCCAAGACCTGACTCTTGATCATTCGTCTAAATACAACATTGTCTCGGACCTTGAAGATGACTGCCCAGAGTCAGCCCTGAAGATATCCAACATGCCTTCTGTCATCGAGGACGCCAACAGGCTCGGCAGCCCCAGGAGCCGCCGCCCCTTCCACTGCAGAGACTACAGCTGCGTGTCGGACCTGTCCTTCCTCTCCGCCCTGGAGGAGGAAGGCGTTGACGACTCAATGTCTGAACTCCAGGAATCTGACTATGAGCTGCTGGATAGAGTCAGTGAGCCCCTCACACCCACACTGGTGCAGACTTCCCTCTCAGAAGTGTTTCTATAGTCTTGTGATGTGATGACAGCTGCTGCTGGACAAGGAGCAAAAACTTTTTACCCCACCAACTCCCAGCAATTTGTTTAACATTAAATTAAATATGTGGGAAAGATAAATATGAATTACATGATAGGTAGGTAGATAGATAGATAGATGGATGAATAGATAGGTAGATGTACTGAGAGAAAGAAGAAATTATTAAATATACTTTTATACAAATATATACATAACATACACATTCTGTTCATGTTTCAGACAAACTTCCATTCATGGAAAGATTACTAAAATCTAATTTACCACAAACTAAATTCATTATTCCGTAAGGAAAAAATGGAACAGGTGTAGCTGCTTTCTATTACTGCATGAAAACCTGGAGTAACCAACAGCACTTCTATAAATTATCTAAAGTATCACAAGCAGTGTGCAACATTTTCTCGAGCCAAGCCTTCACATGTCAGGTCAGCACGATGCGTAGAAGAGAACATTTTTACCAACAAGGCTGAGCCGAGTGAGTCGAGACTCGCATAAAGTTTTGTACAAACGAGCAAAGGACAGAGACACTGTGTTTATGAACACACATTATCTCAGGATGGTTAAGGGAAGCCACTTGTAGCCAGCCCAAAGGGGTTACAAGCTGTTGCCAAAGGTGGGGTTTCATGTTAAAGCAACAGGATGAGTCAGTGAGTGTATTGTGAGGCACAAGCCACAGAGCTGTTCCCGTGTGGACTGAAGGCTGCTGTACTGAAGGGGGAGGCACGACTAAGGCCATCAAAAATATGCCTCGCGCCAGATAAGATAGTACAAATAGACCTCAAGATGCTGGAGAGGATGTGCATAAGCCATCATATTGTAAAATGTGTTATACCATTTTTTATACTTTAGTATGTTTTCATAGTCTGAAAATGCAAGTGCACCTATTATCATTATTCCTCATGGGAATTTTAAGTTAAAGAAATTCATATTATGCAACCCATCCATGAATGCAAGTCCACATCAGTCATTATAGTCCATTTCATTCCATCTGTCCACTCACGAACTTAGATGTGGCACCTGCGCATTGTTAGTTCATGATTGCGTGAAGATCAACTTTATATTTTCAGCGATGTATTTGAATGTTTGTGTATACAAAAAACCCTCGTCTTTTTATATGAACCACAAACATGCTGATTTGCATCGATAATCTACCAAGAGTTAACCAGCATCTCCATTCTTTCATCCCCTTCACAGGTAAACTCTGGAACAGTCTTCCTTCGTCTGTATTTCCTCCTGCCTATGACTTGACCTCTTTCAAGAAGAATGTATCAAGACACCTCTCCACCCGAAATTGACCTCTCTTTTGGCTACTCTTTACTTTCAACTTTTGTAGAAGTGGCGAATAGCGGGCCCTTTTTTTTACTTTTGCCCTTGAGCCGCATCTTTTGATATATATATATATATATATATATATATATATATATATATATATATATATATATATATATATATATATATATAAGCAAACGAAAGAACAATTTGCATATCAAATAATATAGTCTAATCATACTCGAACGATTCATAGCCTTTCAGATACCCATATTTCATCTTATTCAGGTACATAAAGTGACATCCCACTCTGCAAGTGTCTGTACATAAGTAATTTAAGGAATTTTGATGTGTTGCATGTAAACAGCATGGGTAGCCTAATATTCTAAATAGCCTAGCATCACATTGAAGTTATTATATACTGCTTCATGTTATTTTGATTATTAATCATTATTTACATGCAGTAAATTATTAAGATATCCTTTATATGCAATTGCAGGGCCAGATGTCTTTTAATATACCTGAAATGAGTTATCAATCAATGAATTTGAAAAAAACATAGATCGTTGGAGCATGATGTGACTGTTGTTTGATACAAGCTTGTCTTTTCGTGTGCTTGTGTTAGATTATCGATGCAAATGACCGAGTTGTTTTTTGTACACATAAACATTCAAATATATTATTGAAAAATAAGCTTGAATGTCTATCACAACAGTTGATTTTCATGTATTCATGAACTAGAAATGCACAGGTGTCACATCCATCATAATTCCTGCTTTGTTGGTGGACAGATGAAATGAAACGGACTATAACAGGACATACAAAGAGCAGGTTTCGGTACCGTACTGGTACTGTGTTTTTATTTCGTGCAACAACTAGTTTTTTATACTTTTTTCTCCTTTCCTACGACCAATAGCTCTGTTCACAGCTTAACCACCAGCCAGTCACACCCTGCATTGATTCCCATGCAGGACAGTAACCTCTCATGACAGTGTGACACTCAAGACTCAATGAGGAGCCTCCCAGCAGGAGCTGCTCAGGAGGCAGGTCATTACTGTGGTGCCTTGGGGACTACTGGCAGCTTGTACACATGGAAACTTTGATGTTTAATATTCCAATGTGAAAAACTGAACACCAGAGATTTCTTTATTGGTGTGTCCCATGTGAATGCACAAAAGTTACAATCTTCCTGTGATTCTACAGTCTGCTGGAGTGAGTGAACATTGCAAAGTCTTCTTAAAGTGAAGTGTGTAGTGTGTAGCTACAGACAAGCAATATGATGCATTGTGTCCAACAAACTCTTTGGCTAATAACTGAAGACCTTTTTACCAAGAGTTACATATTTTTTAATGCATTTCTTTATTGTTACGTGTCATTTTCCCAACAAACATTTGTCATAAAGTCATACCATGCCTTTAAGGACGTGAGTGATGTACAAGAAACAATCATACGTGTGAATGCGAGAAAGGCGGGACTTCTGAAGATACAAGAGACGTTTCTCTTGACACGGTTTTGTTTCTTGTGGACTAGTCATTATTGATACAGAGTAGAACAAGTGCCTATGCAAGAGACCATTATATATTGATGTAAGGTAATTCATGTTCAGATGAACCACTGAGCCACATGCTCGCTTTCCTGGAGCATCACAGTCATGGCATGAAGGGATCACCCTTGTGGGAGGCTGCTGCCCACCACCGTGGCTCACTGTGCCACCCACCAGCACAGCGTGCAGCCACTCACTGGTTCATCCGGACATGCTGTATCATAACAACATAGTGAACAAAATGCTTATTAGCTTTTTGTACTCAATTTTTCTTTTAATATATAAATAAGTATGTGTGTGTGTGTGTGTGTGTGTGTATATATAAATATATATATATATATATATATATATATATATATATATATATATATATATATATATATATATATATATATATATATACACAAACACACACACACACCCACACATATATATATATATATATATATATATATATATATATATATATATATATATATATATATATATATATATATATATATATATATATATATATATATATATATATATATATATATATATATATATATATATATATATATATATATATATATATATATATATATATATATATATATATATATATATATATATATATATATATATATATATATATATATATATATATATATATATACATATACAAGATGAAAGATTTCAAGCTGTATTTTTAATAAGTATTTGTGTAAATAAAGGTGTTGTGGAAAGAAATGTAATTCTTACTTTTCACCTTCCAAAAAATATTGCCTTACTGGATCTTTTTGCCAAACCTTTCCACTGAAAACATGCTAACAAACCAACAAGAACTGGAGTGAACCAAGACACACACACACACACTGGTTACAGCGCTGCCAGGCTTCACAGTCTGACAGGGTGGCGGTTCGAGCCTGCTCAGGCCGGATTCTTTCTGTTGACTAGGAGTGGTTACTCTCCCCCCTTGAGCAGGGAGGAGGATGGAGAAATTTACCAGGAAGGAAAATAAGAAAGGAAATAAATAGGAAATTAAGCTCTAAAAGAAGAAAAAAAGATGGAGAGAGAGAGAGAGAGAGAGAGAGAGAGGGGCGGTGGAAGGAAAGGAGGGAATGTGGAAGAGATTGAGAGTTACTATGTGTTTCAGGCGCTATGAAACAGTTTTTCGAATATAACATTTTAACAAAGCGTCGGACAAGGATGGTATTTTGAAAGACGATGATTAAGACCCCAACCTAATTGGCAAAAATAGGCTTAGGTGCCAAATGTGAATGATTACAGCACTTGTAAGAGTAACTTCAAGGTAAACTTCACTAAAATATACAGGCACGGGTAGCGAGGCTACGTGCCGTCATCATATGCACCGCCTCTCGTTGAAGGCGTGACGTCAATGTGACGTTTACTATGAAGTAGCAGTAATCACTGACTCAACTGGTAGTTCTCTCTGTCCTCTCTCTCTCTCTCTCTCTCTCTCTCTCTCTCTCTCTCTCTACTCAACAAGAGTAGAAATGCAATGTTTTGGAGCCTTCTGATTAATGTAAAATCACTTAGGTTTAAGAATCTATGTAAATATCTCTCTCTCTCTCTTTCTCTCTCTCACACACACACACACACACACACACACACACACTAGTTCAGTCCTATACATAGGGATGATGCTCATTTGAAATTATTATATATTTGCGAAAAAGTTTTACTCGCAGGAAATTACTTATCCTTTGCATGGAAAATACGGTCTTTGGTACAACATGCTGTAAGTATATAACATAGTGCAGTGGCTGAACTATTTTTACTGTGTGTGTGTGTGTGTGTGTGTGAGAGAGAGAGAGAGAGAGAGAGAGAGAGAGAGAGAGAGAGAGAGAGAGAGAGAGAGAGAGAATTGCCGGTTGAGATGATGACTACTACGTCATAGTTACACGTCACATGGACGTCACGAACGAGAGGCACGTAGCCTCGCTACCCATGCCTGTATAATTTAGTGCAGTTTACCTTAAAGTTACTCCTACAAGTGCCGTAATCATCCACATTTGGCACCTAAGCCTATTTTTGCCAATTAGGTCGGGGTCTTAATCATCGTCTTCCAAAATACCATCCTTGTCCGATGCTTTGTTAAAATGTTATATTCGAAAAACTGTGTTTCATAGCGCCTGAAACACATAGTAGCTACTTTAATATTTCCCTGTATGATAAGTTTTTGAGTAAGCATGGATCATTATCTCTACGCTCTAAGACCTGTAATAAGGAAACCAGAATGGAGGACTTTTTGAATTCCATGCAAGTAGGGGCCAGCACTGTGCCATCTGGTGTCTCGGCACGGAGGTGGAAATACAACACCTCTCATGTCCCTCTTTAAAATGGCTGAGGGGTTGGGCACATGCTACAATATTTCAGTAAAATACAAATGAAAATATAGCAAATAAGAAACTGTTGGTCACCTTAATTGCTTTATTTTTTTGCATAATAAAAAAAATCAAGCCATTGTAGGGAAAACTTTGCAACTCCAATTGCTTCTTGACACCCTCTTATCAAGCTGATAATGGTAAAATCAGGCTTCAGCAAGGATTTATTCTCTGCTATAATTTTGGATCTATATTTATATTTTCATACAAAATTATTTGAATTTTACTGAAATATTGTAGTAATTTTCCTCACAGCCCTTGCAGAGAAGAAAATGAGGGGTGTTGCATTTCCATCTCCTTCCCGCCAAGGGACTGGGTACAGTTGTGACCCCGGACAAAATTCAGTTAAAAACGTCCCTCATTGAAATGAAACATCAAGGTGAGGCTTGGCCAATGCCAAATAAAATATGAAACTTGCCAGGGTCGGATTATCCTATACGCCAAGAACACCATGGCGTAGGGCCCCAAGCAGTGAGGGGCCCACAAAACCTGATAGACCCGACCCATAATTGGGCCCCCACATAATGGAAATCCCAGAAATGCCCGTAGCCTCAGGGAGATCAATATGCTCCGTTGGACTGTTGATCAAAAAAAAAAAGAAAAATAAATAAATAGATAAAATAAAATAGCGAGAACTTGTTTACAAGTGTTGGCAATACAATTAAGTCAATAGCGCTGGCGGGCGGCGGGAAACCGGCAACTCACCAGCATGGCCACAAAAATTAATATATCTACGTAAAAAATCATAAATGAACACTTCAATATGTTGACTATCTTGTATTAAAACCATTTTAAGATATCTATATAAAAAGTTACTAATTTTATATAATCATTTCACTATAGAAACCAACCTATATTAAGCGCCTTATTATACATGTTATTTCTTATTTCTTTTAGTATTCAACCTTATTTCTTCCCATCTATGAATAATACTAAAAAAAAAAATAAGAAATAACATAATAAGGCGCTCAATATAGGTTAATTTATATAATGAAATGATTATATAAAATTAGTAACTTTTTATATAGATATCTTAAAATGGTTTTAATGTAAGATAGTCAACGTATTGAAATGTTCATATATGATTTTTTATGCAGATCTATTAATTTTTGTGGTGTCAGGAAGGTTTTTCGTCGCGGCGCATGAAATGAGTCAGATTCAGCGAATGTTCATCGTGAATTCTGGTCGAGCTCGAGCAAAAACTACTAAAGCTAGGAAGGCGTTCTTGGTGGCAAATGAAAGCTCTTTTAATACAGATTAATGATCAGAAAAAAGTTGGAAAGCATTAAATAAATAAAAAAGTTAAAAGCAAAAAACTAGGACGTGTCCAAATCGCGGCAAAAGGGCCGAAAATCGAGCTATCAAAAAATCATTCTAGTTGGTCAAACTACATTGCCAAGAGGGGCAACACGCCAAATTACAGCCTTCTAGAGGCAATAGCAAGGCCACACTAGACGAAAACGGCAAAGTGTCTGGAGTTCATCAAAATCGCTCTCGACAGGGTTTACGTTTGAAGCTCTAGCGACGAAACTACTGGGAGAAGGGAAATGTTATGCACCATATTGGAAAGCCCATTGGCAGGGCTAAATCATTTGTTAAATAAGTTTTTTGAAATTCTCAAAAAAAATGAGCGGGTTTCAACTTAGGGAATTTGAAAATAGGTTTATTTCCGAGTCGTTTTCTGCAAATTTATTCACTTTTTTACCCTTTTGAGTCGGTTTTCAAGCCCGTTTGCTAATTAAAATAATATAGCCCTTTCATTTTGCCGTCGATTGATACCATAAACTTTTCTGTAGCCCCAGAAATATGGGAGTTATGGCGATTCGCACCAAAGCGGTTGATTTTCCAAAATTCACGGCTTAATGACAAGGGCGCCGCAAAATCAAAAGAGTAAGCCGTCCATTACTTGAGATGTCATTGACTGTAGAGATTCTTGAAGTTTCTTCCTATTTTCAGCCATTCAGGCGAAAGTCTTCAACAAGATGTACTGAAAACTCTCGAGAAAGTTACTCTATCCCTTGATGACTGCAGAGGCCAAAGTTATGACAACGCTGCAAATATGTCAGGGAGATATGCTGGTCTACAAGCAACAATTAAGGAAATAAATCCATTAGCAGATTACATTCCATGTGCAGCACATTCTTTAAATATAGTTGGGATTGCCAGTGTCAACTGTTGCCTGGATGCTTGCAATTTCTTTGGACTTGTGCAGAAATTATATGCATATTCAGTTGGATCAACAAAGCGCTGGAATTTACTAACGAAGGGATTGTCACCTAATGAAAATGGTAGAATTCTAACCCTAAAAACATTATCTTCCACACGTTGGCATTTCCATTCTGAATTAGTGAAAGCACTGCACTTAACTAGCATCTATGGTATGTTAATTAAATGAAATTGCAGACAATGAGGAAGTAAAAGGAGATGCTCGACTTGCTGCATCAGGTTTTTGCAGAGAAAATGTGCCTTCTTGAAAATGCATTTATGTGTGTTCTTTGGAACAAGATACTCCAGCACTTTCAGAAAGCTAGTACTCTTCTCCAAAGCACAAATATTGATATCAACATGGCTGTATCATTGTTTCTATCACTTAAAAGTTTTGTTGCTGAGCTTCATGAACAATTTGATGAACTGGAGAATGATGCAAAAAATCTCGTGGAAAATGTTCAGCAAGTATATGTATCGGAAAAGGTACGGAAGAGAAGACGGCGGCGTCAAGCTGATGATTCTGCTGAACCTGATGCAGATCTTCAAGATGCACAAAAATTCCGTGTACAGAGTTTTCTTGTCGTCATTGACAAGTTACTTGCAAGTTTAGCTCAACGTCGCCAGGCTTATCACAATATATCTGACGACTTTGCCTTTATCAAGTCATTGAGGGAGAAGGATACTGCACAGCTGAGAGTTGATGTATCCAGCTTGGTGAAAAAATACATCAATGACTTGGAACCCCACTGCAAGGATGAATTTGTAACATTCTCAGAATTTGTAGCCCATTTGAAGCTGGATTGTGATCCTCATGTCCTGTTAAAATACTTAAGGAAGAATCCAGTTGTAGAGTCAACATTTGCCAATGTTTCAACTGCTCTGCGACTGTTCTTAACATTACCAGTCACGGTCTGCGAAGGTGAACGTTCATTTTCCAAACTGTCTTTGATCAAAAATAGATTTTGTTCAACAATGACTCAAAAACGACTGAATGCTTTGTCTGTTGTGTCAACTGAAAATGACGTCACCTCCTCAATGACATTTGAAACCATAATTGAACGGTTTTCACAAGATAAATCAAGAAAACGGGCATTGGTGTAGCTGCTATAGTTACCTATGTTCATAAGTATGGTATGTATGCTGCTAATACAGAATATAAAGAAAAAGATGATGACAATCTGTATTAAATATATTGTATCATTAGTTCATTCTGGTGGCTCAATAAAATATGAAATTGTCAAGATCTTGCCTAATTTATTCAAGGGGGAGGGGGCCCAAAAGTGTGGGTGGCGTAGGGCCCAATGCAAGTTTAATCCGGGCCTGAAACCAGCTACTTTCTTTATCAATTCTAGGATTTTAAAGAAACAATTTATTAGGCCAGTTACTAGTAATAATGCAATCGTTTCTGGGTTAAAGCCGGAACACTCAAGCAAGCCTGGTTCTCTTCACCGTTGGAATGATCTAAATTCTAGATTTACCTAATGTGTAATTGTCATGGGACTTACCACCATTCATCATGCTGCTATTGTCTATCACAGATCAATTGGCCATTTATTGGAGCAATTATATAGTCCAAGTTCCCCATTCAATACCCCGGGATCATGGTTCATCTAATTGATAAACCAATTTTTTTATCTTCAGCAGACCCAGTACATCATGTATATTCATGCCACATTTAAATCTATTTCTATGGAACAGATCAACTTAAAAATGGGCTCTTAACTGATCCATGAAGGGCACTGCTTTTTGTGCAAAATTTGACACATTTTTTACCATTTACCTGAACTCTGCAGCCTGTCGCTGAGTCACACCTTGGTACATCAGTAAATTTTGCCCTCACTATCATGGACTTCACTTTTTGTCTCTTCACACAGTTCCACACACCTGTGGGGAACAATGTAAGATCAGTAAAGCATAACTCAACACTTAATACTATTATGCGGTGAGCCATGAACCCGGGCATCACTGATGGCATAACTTGTGATTATATTGTTACATACTTAGGCTGTGATGACTAAGGTTTATACATATGAAATGCACATCATGTAAATGTGTGGTTATTATTCTAGTTTGAACTGAATGATGTAGCAATGCAATTTTTCTGTACAACTTATTTGAAGTATAGCCAAAATACCTCTTTGAATAATGAAAACAAAAAATTATTGGTACAAACTGGAATTTTTCTGATCACAAAAACATATATGCTGTTGACAGGTTTAGTAAGTTTGAATGCAGTGCAACTTTACGTGAGCAGTAATGATCAACATTACATGAAACAAATAACAAAAATATAGAGGAAAAAGGTCACTCCTCCCTGTACAAAATCCTGCTTGCACCCACTGAGCCATCACCCACCACAAAGCAGCCACTTCATAAACTGAGCTGACTTGAAGCTGTAGTGGATTCACATGAGGGTGAAGAGTACCATTACCAAAATGTTCCCTTTTCTGGTCCCTCACTAGTGAAAAGGTAACCCAAAATTTCTGCATTTTAGTATTGCCTTTAACAGTCTCTAATCTGAATACTATTTTGTAAATTTATAGGTTTCTTGCAGCTATTGTGTAGTGATCAGCTGCCTGGTGTGGAAAGCCCTCCAAACCCACCTAGCAAGTGTAGTACTGCACCTCTTTGGCAGACTTAGTAGAAGGGTTGTTTCCCATCTGGCCTATTGCAGGTTTGATGCCTGGCCCCACAACCATTCGTTTCAGGGCCGTAATTATGGTAAATTCTGGGGGGGAACTAGAGGGCATCATAGGTTCATGAGTGTAGGGGGGTAGGGGGGTGAGCAAAGCGAGCATGTACAGCTGGGTGAATTTTTGGGAAAATTAAGCATTTCTAGGAAAACACTGAGGGGCTATAGCCCCTCTAGCCCCACCAGAAAATATGGCCCTGTGTTTCCCCCTTTCTGGGTTTGTATCAATTTCTTGTGTGTTTCGTGACATGCGAGGTCGTGTGGATGTACGGGAAAGTGGAATTCTGGCCAATACAAGTGGTGGATAAAGCAGTGAAAGCCTCTCCTGTGTTCTGTTGTGCCTTCCCTGTGTTGGGAGCAGGATGATGGATGCCCACTCTCTCCAAAGGGTTCATGGCAAACAGAAGTTTTAGCAGGCAACACACAAATTGGTCTAATGGAAAGGGAGCCGTGTAGTGACCCGCCTGGTGTGGAAAGCCTCCCAAACCCACTTAGCCAGCAGGGTAGATACCTCTTTGACCAACTTAGTGGAAGAGTGCTTTCCTGTCTATAGTTGGTCGTGGGTTCAATCCCTGGTGCTGGAAAATTTGTTTCTACCTTTTCAGGTCTGGATAAATTTCTCGTGCAGCTTGTGACACGCAGAGGTTGTGTGGATGTACAGGAAAGTGGAATTCTGAGCAGTACAATTTCACGAATGTCTCATAATTCAACTTACTTATGTTTGTTTTGAAGGACAGTGGCCAGGTGTGAAAATCAAGGATGTTTTGAAGGACTGTGGCCAGGTGTGAAAATCAAGGATGTTTTGAAGGACAGTGGCCAGGTGTGAAAATCAAGGATGTTTTGAAGGACAGTGGCCAGGTGTGAAAATCAAGGATGTTTTGAAGGACAGTGGCCAGGTGTGAAAATCAAGGATGTTTTGAAGGACAGTGGCCAGGTGTGAAAATCAAGGATGTTTTGAAGGACAGTGGCCAGGTGTGAAAATCAAGGATGTTTTGAGGCCAGGTGTGAAAATCAAGGATGTTTTGAAGGACTGTGGCCAGGTGTGAAAATCAAGGATGTTTTGAAGGACTGTGGCCAGGTGTGAAAATCAAGGATGTTTTGAAGGACTGTGGCCAGGTGTGAAAATCAAGGATGTTTTGAGGCCAGGTGTGAAAATCAAGGATGTTTTGAAGGACTGTGGCCAGGTGTGAAAATCAAGGATGTTTTGAGGCCAGGTGTGAAAATCAAGGATGTTTTGAAGGACTGTGGCCAGGTATGAAAATCAAGGATGTTTTGAAGGACAGTGGCCAGGTGTGAAAATCAAGGATGTTTTGAAGGACTGTGGCCAGGTGTGAAAATCAAGGATGTTTTGAAGGACAGTGGGCAGGTGTGAAAATCAAGGATGTTTTGAAGGACAGTGGGCAGGTGTGAAAATCAAGGATGTTTTGAAGGACAGTGGGCAGGTGTGAAAATCAAGGATGTTTTGAAGGACAGTGGCCAGGTGTGAAAATCAAGGATGTTTTGAAGGACTGTGGCCAGGTATGAAAATCAAGGATGTTTTGAAGGACAGTGGGCAGGTGTGAAAATCAAGGATGTTTTGAAGGACTGTGGCCAGGTGTGAAAATCAAGGATGTTTTGAAGGACTGTGGCCAGGTGTGAAAATCAAGGATGTTTTGAGGCCAGGTGTGAAAATCAAGGATGTTTTGAAGGACTGTGGCCAGGTGTGAAAATCAAGGATGTTTTGAGGCCAGGTGTGAAAATCAAGGATGTTTTGAAGGACTGTGGCCAGGTGTGAAAATCAAGGATGTTTTGAGGCCAGGTGTGAAAATCAAGGATGTTTTGAAGGACTGTGGCCAGGTGTGAAAATCAAGGATGTTTTGAAGGACAGTGGCCAGGTGTGAAAATCAAGGATGTTTTGAAGGACTGTGGCCAGGTGTGAAAATCAAGGATGTTTTGAAGGACAGTGGCCAGGTGTGAAAATCAAGGATGTTTTGAAGGACTGTGGCCAGGTGTGAAAATCAAGGATGTTTTGAAGGACAGTGGCCAGGTGTGAAAATCAAGGATGTTTTGAAGGACAGTGGCCAGGTGTGAAAATCAAGGATGTTTTGAAGGACTGTGGCCAGGTGTGAAAATCAAGGATGTTTTGAAGGACAGTGGCCAGGTGTGAAAATCAAGGATGTTTTGAAGGACTGTGGCCAGGTGTGAAAATCAAGGATGTTTTGAGGCCAGGTGTGAAAATCAAGGATGTTTTGAAGGACAGTGGCCAGGTGTGAAAATCAAGGATGTTTTGAAGGACTGTGGCCAGGTGTGAAAATCAAGGATGTTTTGAGGCCAGGTGTGAAAATCAAGGATGTTTTGAAGGACTGTGGCCAGGTGTGAAAATCAAGGATGTTTTGAAGGACTGTGGCCAGGTGTGAAAATCAAGGATGTTTTGAAGGACTGTGGCCAGGTGTGAAGGTCAAGGATGTTTTGAAGGACTGTGGCCAGGTGTGAAAATCAAGGATGTTTTGAAGGACTGTGGACAGGTGTGAAAATTAAGGATGTTTTGAAGGACTGTGGCCAGGTGTGAAAATCAAGGATGTTTTGAAGGACAGTGGGCAGGGGTGAAAATCAAGGATGTTTTGAAGGACTGTGGCCAGGTGTGAAAATCAAGGATGTTTTGAAGGACTGTGGCCAGGTATGAAAATCAAGGATGTTTTGAAGGACTGTGGCCAGGTATGAAAATCAAGGATGTTTTGAAGGACTGTGGCCAGGTATGAAAATCAAGGATGTTTTGAAGGACTGTGGCCAGGTATGAAAATCAAGGATGTTTTGAAGGACAGTGGCCAGGTGTGAAAATCAAGGATGTTTTGAAGGACTGTGGCCAGGTGTGAAAATCAAGGATGTTTTGAAGGACTGTGGCCAGGTGTGAAAATCAAGGATGTTTTGAAGGACTGTGGCCAGGTATGAAAATCAAGGATGTTTTGAAGGACTGTGGCCAGGTATGAAAATCAAGGATGTTTTGAAGGACAGTGGCCAGGTGTGAAAATCAAGGATGTTTTGAAGGACTGTGGCCAGGTATGAAAATCAAGGATGTTTTGAAGGACTGTGGCCAGGTATGAAAATCAAGGATGTTTTGAAGGACTGTGGCCAGGTATGAAAATCAAGGATGTTTTGAAGGACTGTGGCCAGGTGTGAAAATCAAGGATGTTTTGAAGGACTGTGGCCAGGTATGAAAATCAAGGATGTTTTGAAGGACAGTGGCCAGGTGTGAAAATCAAGGATGTTTTGAAGAACTGTGGCCAGGTGTGAAAATCAAGGATGTTTTGAAGGACTGTGGCCAGGGGTGAAAATCAAGGATGTTTTGAAGGACAGTGGGCAGGGGTGAAAATCAAGGATGTTTTGAAGGACAGTGGGCAGGGATGAAAATCAAGGATGTTTTGAAGGACAGTGGGCAGGGGTGTAAAGGTCGAAGATTGCTAATTTTGGGGGCTATATACTCAGCCTATTATGATCATCCACCAGATTAGGATATGTGTTTTAGGAATATATTTTACATAAGGTTAGTTTTACTCACATCGGCAAGTGGCCTCATGTGTTCTACAAATCAAACAACAGGGGCATAGGCTGAGGGGTGCGTCACCTCACCCACCCTAGGACACACAAGGGTTTCTCCAGGCAAGTCTCCATGCAGGCCTCCTTACCATCCTACGTAGCCTACCTATCTTATGGCAGGATTTATCAACTTCCTCGAGCCATGAATTTTGTGAGTGTCTCCATAAAGTGGGGTAAGCTGATGGAACAGCTAACTTGGCTTGGCTGGGAAGGAGCTGTATATCATGCTGAGGTAACTGATGGAACAGGTAACTTGGCTTGGCTGGGAAGGGGCTGTATCATGCTGAGGTAACTGATGGAACAGGTAACTTGGCTTGGCTGGGAAGGGGCTGTATCATGCTGAGGTAACTGATGGAACAGCTAACTTGGCTTGGATGGGAAGGGGCTGTATCATGCTGAGGTAACTGATGGAACAGCTAACTTGGCTTGACTGGGAAGGGGCTGTATCATGCTGAGGTAACTGATGGAACAGCTAACTTGGCTTGACTGGGAAGGGGCTGTATATCATGCTGAGGTAACTGATGGAACAGCTAACTTGGCTTGACTGGGAAGGGGCTGTATCATGCTGAGGTAACTGATGGAACAGCTAACTTGGCTTGGCTGGGAAGGGGCTGTATCATGCTGAGGTAACTGATGGAACAGCTAACTTGGCTTGGCTGGGAAGGGGCTGTATCATGCTGAGGAAACTGATGGAACAGCTAACTTGGCTTGGCTGGGAAGGGGCTGTATCATGCTGAGGTAACTGATGGAACAGCTAACATGGCTTGGCAGGGAAGGGGCTGTATCATGCTGAGGTAACTGATGGAACAGCTAACTTGGCTTGGCTGGGAGGGGGCTGTATCATGTTGAGGTAACTGATGGAACAGCTAACTTGGATGGGGAGGGAGTCATGTTAAGGGAAGTAAGTCAATGGAACAGCTATAGCTTGTCTGGGGTGAGAGTCATGTCACACTCATTAAGTCAGCCGAGTTTGTTTGAACTTATAAAGTTGTAACTCACCAGCTGCAGTTGCCACAGAACAAGGGCACCACTGGCCATCCTGCATAACCTATGACAGGCACTGAACAGACAGCGCGGCAATGACCACTTGGTGCCGGGGTGCCATCGAACCTGCCGGGAAAATGTAGAGTGAAACACACTACATCTATGCATTGATTTCTATATATTTCAAGGTCGAGGAGGCAGCCCAGGAATAATATAATCAAAGGACCAGTGACTGTGCCTCACCTCACCACGCGCTCCCCAACCTGCTACTACTGTACCACTATTACCCGGACAAAGTAAAAGTAGGAACAAACTTTGATACGTATAGTTTCCACACTCTCTTATCTGATGTGCTATATAATTTTCAAGACTGAACACAAGTACCGAACACTGCTCATGGCACACCCTTCCAGTCCGTACAGCCACCATTGCAGCTTTCCCGGATATCAACTTGCAGGCTGCCAGCAGTTTTTTTGCCCATCTGACCTTTTCCACTGTATATTCTTGTCGTGCTGTTAAATGGATGGGCCAACCAGGTGAGCCTGCTGTGCTAGAAAATCCCACGCTTGAAGTTCATATTAGCAGTTAGAGTCCTTGTAGCACCTATATGTTTTTTCATTTTAGTAGCTTTTAGTACGTCAGGACAGCCGCGGTGATGGCCCAGAGATGCATAAATAGTTTGGTATTATTAACGTGCAGATTTCCTCCTACTTACCCAACTTAATCTTTTCACAAGTCATACATGAATTCTATTATCTTCAAACCTCCTGTGAATTCCTGGGAAACAGTGAAAAGATCAAACAAATACTAAAATAGCCGTGATATGTTTGTGGGAACCCGCACGTCCTTAGGTGGCTTAATAACCCACAGCGTCCTGTGGCAGGCACAACTCACAACTCACCACAATAAAAACCCAATAAGAATGCTTCCACACATTGTTGCATTGGCCGCCTGTGGCCATGCAGTCTCCCACACACATTTCATGGCTATATCTAAACTTGTTTTGATCTTTACACTCTTTCCTACAATTTTCTGTGAGGTCTGAGATGTTAGTTTAATAAATGTATGACAACAGAAGAGCAATTGGTTGAGTAAAGGATGAGATATTCCCATGTTGATAATACCAATCATACCCTGGAATAATAATACATAACTGGAATCACAGTAAGTTACACAACACCCTGCATTTTATCGGCAGGAAATTTGTCAGAATGTGTTAGCTTAGGTGTGACCACTGTTAGTAATGTAACATCACACACCCTAATACATAAATGATTTAATTCCAGGAGGCGGGCCACCAACACCCCTGACACCCACTCAAAGCACAGTCAAAAGCAGTCAAAGCAAAGCCTGCTAGTGCTCGGGATGGATAACAGAACATTTGCTGGACAACCATCAAAGGATTGGGGGAGACTGGTGCACACTGAAAAAAAGGGGAGTGACACATATCATAGTTACTATAATCTACCTGACCTCTCTCTCTCTCTCTCTCCCTCATCATTCCTCTCTCTGCTGCTGTATGTCATTCTGCTAACGTTGGTGGTTATGGCTGTTCAAGCAACTCCTCTTAAGGGTGAAACTGTAGATCTTCATTGTTGTGTGTTGTAGTATGCATACCACTATTATCATCTTAAGAGAATTAAATCTATACAGATATTCTGAAATGCATTCAAAAGTTAATGAATGACGAGACAAAGAGAGAGATGAGTTGGGACTGATGTGGCAGAGTGGCAAAGGTGAAGAAAAGGAGGAGGAGGTGGAGTGAGGGGTGCAAATAAGAAAGCTAGAGTAAGAATAAGGAAAAGTGGGCATCTTTCAATCGATGAGCATTGCAGGCATGCGAGATTTCCAGCACTCAGTGTAGGGTCAGAGTTTTGCCTTACATTCAGACAAGTACCAAATAGTGGTTAGAGGGACTAGCAAAATTTGTGACTAGAAAGGTGCAGAATCTATTAACTAACACATCACAGATAGCCATAATAAGACACTCAACATTTTTATCTCTCTGTCACAGCTCTGATGACACCTGCATTGTGTTGGGGCCATCACCCGAGAAGTCCCATGGTGCTGGCCTTGTTGCTGCCGGGAGGGCAACGCTAGAAGAGCCCAAGCATCAGTGTTCTGGGACGACCTGGAAGCTCTGTCTTCAATGTCTTTTGAACATTACTGCAGTCTGGATAAAGAAAACAGGGACATGACATTCATTTGTAATGATGAAAACAATAATTTATTTTGGGAAGTTATAATAAATAATGTGGGTAAAGAACAACAAAACCAAAGTGCAATAATTAGTCCATTATTAGTGTAATTAATATTTTATAATATAATGTTATGTTGTAAGATAAAACATATATAATAGTAAGAAACTTGTTATTTATTGAATAAATATAAAAATTATGAAGACTTCCTTAGTATTATTGATAATGGTAATTTTTGCTTGACATGATGGTGTAGGTATAAAGATACAATGAAGACAAATGGCGTATAATGACAATACATTTCAAGGGTGAAAAACTTTGATCATGGTAATTGATTAACTGAAAAAGTTTGAGTGTGAAAAAGTTAGTGACATCAGTGAATATTAAATGAACAAAGTACCTGAAGTGAGTTGCAGCAAAGTGGTCCCTGAAGGTTCGTGCATTGTCTTGTCCCCAAGCTGCTGGTGCTATTGCCCCAACATCATGATCTGGGACAGCATTTTGATTATCCAGATGCTCATCATCAAGAGGAACATTGCGCCTCTTGCAAATGTTGTGCAGCACTGCACATACATAGACAATCTGGCACACCTTCAGTGGTGGACTGACCCTTATTTCAGTGTGGAGGACTGGAAATCTTCGTTTCAGCTGGTCAATTCCCCTCTCCACAACATTCCTGGTCTTTGAGTGTGCTCTGTAATTAAAGAAATGGAAGCCACATTGTAAGGTTATTAGGATACTCAAACATTTCTAAGTGACACTTTTGTCTGGTCAAAGCATATATCCTACACTGAACTGTTTCAATCAACACTTGCAGTTACCTGTTCCCCAACCCCCCAAAATATTAATGAGATAATGAAATCATACCCAAGCCATGGAGTGCACAGTTACGCTATCCCTGCTTTACCTTGCAACATCCCCACAATTATGCTGATTCTGCATAGCAAGCAAGTGTGTGTAAACTTACATATTGTAATTTGCTTGTGGTCCTGGCTGGGGATTAAGATAAGGTGTCAGCAGCCAAGGTTTACAGGGATACCCATGGTCTCCTAGCAGTGAGCATCCACGTGGGATTATACCAGCGTCAAAACACTGCTTAAGCCCACTTTCATTGAGGATCCCTGAATCACGTACGGATCCTGGCCACTTAGCCAAACAGCTGATGACTTCACATCTTGCATTGAAGACAATCTGTACATTGATGCTGTGATATCCCTTCCAGTTGATATACTCGTCTGGAAACTCTTTTGGTGCAGTTATTCTTATGTGAGTGCAGTCTATCACACCCACCAGACCCGGAAAGTTTGCAATTTCCATAAATTCTGCTTTGTTCTGTTGCATCACTTCATTCTCTGTTGGGAATGTAAGATATCTTCTCATGATGTGTGGTGTGTTGAAGGCTGCCAGTGTTTCAGAGATAACTCTGCTAACTGTCTGCTGTGATGGTCCAGCTCTTCACTGCTGCAGAGTTGCATTTTGCCTGTTGCCAAATACCTGAAACAGGAAAAAAATTTACTGTGTGATAAGTGATGACCCAGCTCAGTTCAACCAAACTAACCACCTACAGTACTTTGACTACCAAACAACAAAAATGAAACAGACCTATTGACACTAGATAATGGTAATTGACAATGACCACAATCAACAACTCATTAACCTAACTTGACCTGACCTACCAACTAAATCTAACCTAAGCTAACCTGACCTTCGTCCCACTGCCAAAATGCAATAAACAGAAATAAATCCCAACTTCATTACAGTAAACCCTCCCTAAGTCACTTTGTTATAAGCCAAATTTTGTATATCTCGTATGTTTTGTAAGTGTATGGGGTGACCAAAATAACTACCATCTGCATGGGATTTTTAACTTATGATAACTAGGATTTTAGGTTATCTCGGATTGGTCTTCCCCAAATTAGCTTGACTTACGCTGGGTTTACTGTTTTTTACCGAGGTGCCAGTTTTGTGATGGTGATCATGGACCTCCATCTCTCCCTATCATCAGCCATTCTCACAACTTCTGCCACACTGTGTCTTCCATCCATGCCTTGTAGCAGGCTATCCATAAATTTAATTCCTTGACGTCCTCTTGCTCTTCTTCCTTCCAGTCTTCCAAGCAAGCAGTCACTTTCTAGTCCTCTCCTTCTCAGCACATGACCCAGAAACTTCAGTTGTCACCTTCTTATACTTTTCATCAATTGCCTATCTACTGGTGCTCTTCACAGAACTTCCTGGTTTGTTACTCTATCTGTCCAGGGAATTCTCAACATTCTCCTTAAAAACCACATTTCTGCTGCTTCTATCCTTTTCTTTGTATTTATTTTAATTGTCCATGTTTTGCAACCATATAGTAAAGTTGGCCATACAAAACATTTTAGTAATCTCAATCACATCTCCATATTCATACTCAAATTATTCAACAGTTTCCTCATATTTCTGAATGCCGTCTTTGCTATACATATTCTCCTGCCTATTTCCTTCTCACTTCCTCCGTCTTCACTAATCATGCTCCAAAGGCAGGGTTGTTGATTTTTTTTTAAATCAAAAATAACATTTTTTTTTTATTTAGCTAAATCAGATTTTTTCATTTAAATCGATTTTTTTTTATTATTATTATTAATGAAAATAATTAAATGAATGTAAACCTCTATATTCTCTACATTAGTTTCAAACACTTGTTGGAGTATTCTTGTATCATATTCCATCATGATAAGTAACCTGGCTGGCTGTTTGAGGCAGTCCTAAGACTGACCAGCCGCAGCCAGCCAGCCACTGGCCAGCACCACACCACAACTCTCTCTAGTCTCTTAACAGTCTAACCAGATCATGTCATGTTTTGGACATGTCCTCACTGAAATTGCACAAAGAAAGATGAATGCAGCTTCCAATGAAAGTATCAGAAAAGGCTGTGGATGATCCATGTATGCATGTGAAGTGATTCTTTGAGAAATAAGGGAATATATTGCAAATATTTCCTTTACTGACACTTCCTAAAGTTGGTGTTTTTTGTCCCTTTTAATAGCTTTTCTTTAGTTCATTTGAGTGTTTGGAAGGGCCCAAGACTACCCACATGCTGTCCTCATGATTGCCCATCAACTGGACTCCAGCGAAACTCTCTCAGGAGGACCAAGTGAAGCTTGGGGGGAGGGGGCAGCACTATATAACAGTTGCCTGCACTACCAATTGGCTGGGACCAACCAAAAGAGTAAAGATGGGGGCATACGCTACAGCTGAGTGTGGCCGCAGTGCTCATCTCTGTGGCACTGGCCCTTGAGCCATTGGTGGGAAGAACCCATCACCCCAGGACAGGGTCAGCGTGACATCCGGGTTATCAGTTTACCTTTCCCAGGTTTCCCCAGGTACCCATTTATCGACCAGCCCGAAAGGGAGGATGAGCAGCTGGGTGAGTGGCACGCTGACTGCCCAGGTCGGGATTTAAACCCGGGGCACGGGTTCGTAGCAAGGCACGCTAACCACTAGACCATGGAGGGATAAAAAAAAAGATATAAGGGGTGAGAAATTTGCTATATGAGGACAGACTTAAGCATCTAATGCAGCCAATGTCAACAAGATGAGAAAACAGTTACAACAAGCAAATGAACTGAAGTTGCTAACCCATGGTTGCACACATTCTAAATGTATTGGCTCATGGTTTGGAAATTGGCAACATAGAACAACATGTGCTTCATGTTGTAAAATACTTTTGAAACCATCACTCTGCCTCAGCAAGATACCATCAGAAAGGCGGTGAGTGTCTTGTTCTGCCCCAGGACACTGGATGGACCAATAAGCCTTTCCCCAATCCGAATCCACACTCGCACTCTCTGCTTTTTCTATGTAACCACCACAGCCTCTGTTTTACTGGCATTGATTTTTAGCCCTTTTCTCTCACAACTCTCCTGTATCCTGTTCACCAGTGCTTGTAATTTCTCTTGTGAGTTAGCCAAAAGCACAGTGTCATCTGCATAGC
The DNA here is from genome assembly GCF_024679095.1 of Eriocheir sinensis. Lineage (NCBI taxonomy): Eukaryota > Metazoa > Arthropoda > Malacostraca > Decapoda > Varunidae > Eriocheir > Eriocheir sinensis. Next base: position 360,786 of record NW_026111697.1, read on the forward strand.
CTACCTTATATTATTAACATTTCTACCTCCAATTAAAATTCCATCCATATCTTCCAAATCTTCTATCACTCATTGACCGTATAGAGAAAACAAGTCTGGCGACAGGACACACCCCTGTCTGACTCCTCTTCTTATCTGTATCCAGTCTGTCTTCTCCCCGCCAACTCTCACCGCCGCCTTTTGGTCCCAACACAAGTTGGCAATTAGTCTCACGTCTTTACCATCTACCCAGATTTCTTTCAGCATGTTTATCAAGCATTCAAGTTTCATCGGGTTTACTGTACTGTACAATAATATTTATTAGTGATACAAGGGTGACAAAAATAACTACCGAAGGCACAGTATTTTGAACTTTGGATAACTTAGATTTTCAGTTATCTCAGATTGGTCTTCCCCCAATTAGTTTAACTTCAGCAGGGTTTACCGTTTATGGTTTACTGTTGATGAGGTTTCAAGCCCCGCCCCACTGCTAGTGCAGCGCTCTACGAGGGCCGTCAACAATTACAATGTTAGCCTCAATAATAATCCTCGATGCACTTATTCGCAAACGTCGTGGTGAGTGTCTTAATGTATTTCATAAACAGCTTACTGATGGTTCATACTAAACACAATATTTTTCCTTTTTCTGGTATCACAAATATCCATTGGTTTAGTTTTCATGTCTGATATTTTCTTAATAGTATCACAATTAAATACCCAATGATTATTTCCAATTCACTTAACACTTATCACACACAATTTATCTCTAAGTACAAACACTAATTAATAGCCATGATCAGTTGTTACGAATTCTTTCATTCGCTGAGTGATAGATTTCAGGCTTCTTGTACCTCATACAATTTATGCATTTCTTCTCAGCCATAGAGCAATCCTCTGATTTATGATCGCCAGTGTATTTGTAACACTTTGGGGTCTCCACTGTTCTTGGCAGAGCAGTTGGCCTCAAGATGGCCGTATCTCTGACAATGATAGTATATAACTGCATGGTATCTGTCCATCACTGTGTATATTCCCCATTCTAATTTCAACCTGTCATGATTCTTGTAAATCAGCTCTTTCACAGTTGGGTCGCACCTCAAAATGTAGTGCATCGTACCGCCAGCTGCAGGCTTACTAAAAATCAGCTCAATCTTATTCTCAACACCCTGAATTGTGTGTAAGAACTCATTGTGGTCCAAAATGGTCTTCCTTATTTTTTTCTTGGTCTCCTCTTTATGCATATTGCATATCATGATCTTTGGTTTCATCTTTCCAACACTCGTGGTACTAATTTGCTCAACAAACTCCAATTTTTGAGTTGCCTCAGCCATTGTGTTCTCATTATCAAGTTCATGACAGTATTACCTCCATTTGTGAATCTTCAATGAGTTATTTGAATGCCATTCAATGCCTGGAAAACTTCATCCTTCATATCTGTTGCCTTCTTTTCCTGGTTAGAAGCTTTCACAACTAGGAGATTCTCCTTCACTTTCCTGCCTCTCTTCACCACCTCAACCCAACTGGATTTTGCATTTTCAGCACGCAGCGCGTCAACAACTGATCCCAGCTCCTCCTGCACCTTCTCAGCCCTTGATTCAATCTCATTCTTAACCACAGATATTTCTTTAGATAGTTCTTGCTTGAATTCATCCAATTTTTCCACATTGCTGGTAGCCAGAGATGCTTTATGGAGGCATGGGGTGCATATCCAATATATTTTAGGTATACTATCCTATTTGATTCCAGCCAAAGTAGCACACTCCACATGACACCACCTAAGACACAAACAGCATCCAATCCACTTCTCGCCGGTGAAATCCTCACATATGTAGCACAGATCCCTTACACCCTGCCAGCCATGTCGACGCAGGAGTTTTCGTGTGAGCTAAACGCGACACATATCCGCCCTTAACCACGACTCACTCACTACCATTACTCACAGATACTCACAGATGAAGTTCTGGAAGAGGCTTATGCCTGTAATTCCAGTTCATTGGCCATAACTTATTTTATGTTGTGGTCATATGTGGTGATGGACACTAGCGGAGCTTTATAGCTAAATTTCTGTTCTTAATTTTTCCAAAACTTATCTAATTTTCTCTCAAATGTTTCCACTGTTCCTGAACTAATCACACTCTCTGGCATACTACTCCAGCTGTTTACAACTCTGTTGGGGAATGCATATTTTCTGATGTTTAGTCGTGCACGGTTCTTGAATATCTTTCTAGTGTTTCCTCTTGTGTCACTCTCTCGCATCGTAAACAGTCCTTCCGTACAATCTTCGTCATACTTTCCACCCAACATTTTAAATGTTTCTATCATGTCCTCTCGAGATCTTTGATATGGCAGAGTGGGTAAATCCAGTTTCCTCAGTCGTTCCTCATAGGTCAAATCCTTTATTTCCGGCACTAGCTTGGTGGCTCTTTGAACATTTTCTATTATGTCAATGTCTTTGACCAAGTATGGACACAATATCTGGTTGGCGTATTCAAGATGTGGTCTGACAAGGGCCGTATACAAGGTCTTAAACATATCCAGATCTAGATAAACAAATGTTCTTATAATGCCCACTATTCTATTTGCCTTTTTAACCTTTTCAGCCACATGATCAGAAAAACTTAACTTATTGTCAATTACCACACCTATATCTTTCTCTTTTTCAGTCTTAGTTAATATTTTGTTCATGGCATACACTTGCTCCTCTACATGAGTTCTCCCAATCATCATTTGTTTGCATTTTTCTGGATGAAAATGAAGTTGCCACTCTTCGGTCCATTTCATAACTCCTTTCAGATCGTCTTGGAGCTTTCAACAGTCATCCACATCATTGATAGTCTTAAAAATCTTGGTGTCATCAGCATACAAATACATTTCACGACCATTTTTCACACAATCAGGGAGGTCATTTATAAACAAAACAAAAAGCAAAGGACCAAGAATAGAGCCTTGCGGCACACCACTAGTGACCTCTTTCCAGCCTGACATTTTTCTATTAACGACAGCTCGCTGCTTCCTGTTCAGTAAAAAATGCTTTATCCAAGTAGTGTACTGGCCTTCAATTCCATAGGGACAATTTTTTGATAAGTCTATTATGTGGTACTCTGTCAAAGGCCTTCATAAAATCACAATAAACTACATCAACAGCCTGGCCTCTGTCTATTGCCTCTGTCCATCTGTCTAACACCTTGATGAGCTGTAGCACCGTAGAGCGACCAGATATGAAAGTTGAAAAGCTTCATTTAGTCGGCGCAACATCTGTGGTCATATGCCGGAGAGAGACAGGAGGGGGAAGGAGTTATAGGAGAAGGGAACAGATCCCAGGAGACGGGACACAACCCCTGATTAATACCTGGTACCCATTCACTGCTGGGTGGACAGGGGTGTAGGGTATTGGAAAAGCCGCCCAATTTTTTCCAATCCGCCCGGGAATCGAACCCAGGCTCTCTCAGTTGTGAGCCGAGTGTGCTAACCACTGCACCACGAAGCCCTAACCAGATATGAAGCCAAACTGCACTTTACTAAATAACTTGTTACGTTTCATGTGTGCCATAATTTGCACATAATACTGCACTGTATGATGATTTTTAGTGATACGGAGTGACAAAAAATAACTACCGTAGGCACAGTATTTTGAACTTTCCATAACTTGAATTTTTGGTTGTCTGGGGTCAGTCTTCCCCCCAATCAGTCTGACTTATGTGGGTCTATTGTACTATCAGTTTGTGGGTGTTATTCCAGAAATACATCCATCTCACTTGGAAGGATGCATCATAGGTATTATTCCATAAACATTTGCATCACACTTTGAAGGATCAATTTATGGGTGTTATTCCAGAACTAGACCCATCTCACTTTGAGGGGCTCTTCTGTGCCTTATGTGGAGTACTTTGAGCACACACAACAAACAGCTTGAGGGTGACCTGCGCTGTAACCTTTCATTAGGGAACAGAAGGGTTTCATATTCACTGGGGTAACATTGGACTACAATAAAAGACATCTCATGCACACTGGGGTCTTGGGGTAAAAATACATGCCCCTAATTATTATCAAACCCCACCCGCTGTGTCCTCATTACCCAATACCAATGATTATAATTGTATCTCACAAGGAAGACTCATTTAAAATACTGGATAATATTTACAAAACCTTAGCCACCTCTAACAAAGTCAATTCTTACATCATGGATTTCTTTCTGGTCCCTGAATGCAGTGCAGGGATAATATTTACGAAACCTTAGCCACCTCTACCAAATTACTCACCTGAGGAGAATCAAGACTCATCTCTGGCGTGAGGGCATGGCTCCTCCTCGTGGGGCTCTGCAGGACGTCTCGCACCATCTCGGTGACAAAAAGAATTCCCGCACGGTCCAGGCGAAACCTTCTGATGAGTTCGTCGTCGTCGTATTCTTCAAGAGCATCTTTCTGGGGGCGATAATTCTTGGGCTGGCGTCTGCGGTGCTGCTGGAGGTCGGCCATTGCATGCTTGCACTTAGGAGTTCCTAGGCCGCACCTCCCGCTCCTAGGCCGTATCCTAGGCCAAACCCATTTCATAAGTTAACTAAATTTGATCATATAGGCCCTAGATTGGCGAGTCCATTTTGGCGTTGGCTCCCGCTGGTCCATTAATTCCTCCCCTCCTTTAGTTTCGTTTTGTTTCCTTCCTCTTCCTTTCCTATCCCATCCCTTCCTATTGCTTCCTTTCCTTTCCCTTTCCTTCCCTTCCCTTTCCTTCCTTATCCTTCCCTTCCCTTCTGCCACAGTCCCCCAACGCCTATTTTTTCCTCTCCTACGTTACCTAGAGCTGACATATGAGGGGAAGAGAGGTTTTGGAACTATGTGGCAGAATGTCTGAATAGAAGATATGTGACTTTATTTCAGTTTAGAAAATTACGTAACATTGAAAAGGAAGATGTGTGAATAAGAAGGGAGGAACGAGGAGGAGGACCTAAGAAGCGATACAAAGCGTTACAGGTCAAAAGAAGAAGAAGAAGAGCAGAGGGGAGGAAAGGACCCGCAGGAGCCAACCCTAGGATTGCTTTGTAGGTACGGGCCTTCGTCTTTATCTCAATGCCAGGCTGTTACCGGGTACTCAGGGGCAGTGAGATGTGTTCCTGTACCCAAAGACACCCGTGGGCCACAAACACGCGCCGTAAAACACGTAAACACACGGAAAAATAACTAAAAATGAGATTCGCCATTTCTTCCTATACCTCCCATCCACTCTCTTCCTCTCGCAGGTCGCAATTCTTGTCAATTTTAAACGCTTTTCCAGTCTCACTCGGCCTTCCTTCCACTCTCACAATAAAGTCAATGGGTTACAAGTTACCTGGTAGACGTGACAGGTGATTAGTGAGTGAAATGAGCGTGAAAATGCAACAATACTAATGAGAGACAGCGGCACACCCTCACCGTCTAAAGGCATGTGGGTCACTAACGGCGGATCTTCACTTTCGAAGCTCCTTTCTGGGTATCGAAGGTTCGTTTACTTGTCCATCGTTCTACCCAAGTGTGTATGCATCAATTAGTCAACCTACCTGTGATCATAAGGAAGTGGCATACCGTCAATTTAAAGAAAAAAACATTACTTTTACTGATCACTGACATGTTCAAACGAAAGATAACTGGATTCCTCGAGCTACTGATTCAGTGTTTACAGGGAAAAGAACGGAAGAGAAACGAAAGGGAAGGGAAGGGAAAAGATGGGAGAGTAAGCGAAGGAACGGAATGGGAAGGTAAGGGAAGGGAATGTTAGGAAAGGAAACGAAATTACAGGAAGGGAAGGGAAAGGAAGCATGGGATGGGATGGGAAGGGAAGAGGAAGGAAACGAAACAAAACTAAAGGAAAGGAAAGGAAAGGGTGGTATGGGATGGGAAGAGAAAGGAAGGAAAGGAAAGAGGTAGAAAAGGAAAGGGAAGGGAAAAGAAGGCAATGAAAGGAAAGAAAAGGGAAGGGATAGGATGGGATGGGATGAGACTGGTAGGGATATAAAGTATAGGATGGAATGGAATTATGGAATGGGAAGGGAAGGAAAGTATGGGATGGAATAGGAAGCGAAAGGAAGGAAAATATGGGATTGGGAAGGGAAGGAAAGCGATGGGAAGGCAAGGCAAGGAGACGAAGGGGATGAGAGGTGAAGGGAAGGCAAGAGAAGGAAAGGGATGGGAAAGAATGGAAAGGAAAGGGAAGGAATGGAATGGGAGGGAAGAGAGGGGAGAAAAAAAAGTGCCCGACTGGCTGAACGCGCGACACTCACACACCTCAACATTTTGTCTCCATGCCGGCTTGCTCTGCCTGTACTCGCACCCACAGACAGTGCCGGTTTAACCTACTTAAAAATGCGTTTCAGGAGCTATGAAACACAGTTTTTCGAGTATAACATTTTAACAAAGATGGTATTTTGGAAGACGAAGATTAAGACCCCAACCTAATTGGCAAAAATAGGCATAAGTGCCAAATGTGGATGATTACGGCCAGTGGCGTACCGAGGGGGGGGGGCATGGGGCCATGGCCCCCCCCTTTTGCAAAGGAAAATAATAATGAATAAATAAATGTTACAGGAAAATAATAGGAATATGTATATTAGTATTACGATTACGTATGTGTGTGTGTGTGTGTGTGTGTGTGTGTGTGTGGAGTTGAGAGCTCGATCAGTGACACCGACTGACCGAGTTATTTCCCCTTTGGTTTTGTTTTGAGTTAATGGAAGGATATAAGCTAGGTGTGCTCTGAGCGAAACAAAATGTAAGATGTTAAATGATGGGTTCATAAAATTGTGGGTAGAGTGCGATGTCAAGCTGTCACCTGAAAACGGCGGAGGGGTGTTTGTAGCGGGAGCGGGGAGACAGGAAGAAGAGGAATACGAGATTGGGATGGCTCTGGCAGAGAGAGAGCACGAAAGTCGTAAGTGTGCCTTCTCTCCTTCTTGCCTCTCAGATTTACTTGATTTTAGGGGTAAGGTGCAGTCAAAATGATTGGAGGACTATATATATCACTATATCACTATATATATCACCTGACATGACACCAAAACAACGCGAGGAGAACAACAAGCTCCGCCTTGCGCTGGCTGACAAGAAACAAGAGACTGGTAATGATAACTGGATGATAAAAAACGGGAAGATTGTAGAAAACCCCCACCCAGTAGAAAGGCTGGAGGGGGGTTGCTAGATGCAATCACCTTGAGCTGTACATATGTAAATGATGTAGATATAGATAAGAAACTAAAGGATCTCACTAGAATTAGTTCTCACATAAAGAATTGTGATAATAGTATCAATTTTTCCCATGGTACAAATGGTTACAAGTGCAATTCCTCACCCCCAAAATTGTCAGAATTAAGCACGTTCAAGTGTATGTTAACAAACTGTGAAAGTATTAGAAACAAACTACCAGAATTTAAACACTCAGTTTTCTCAATAAAGCCTGACATAATATACTTGATTGAAACGTGGTGCCAACCAGATAATATTCTTGACAGCAAACTCAAAAGTGGAATACTACAGAACTATCACATGACACGAAAAGACAACACAAGAGAGCAACGAGGTGGAATTATCATGTATTTCCACAAAACGCTAAACGTTATGCCCTGTAATGACTTAGACGACCTCGCAGCACGTTTCTCCGAATGCCATTTCAGCTGGATCAGAAAAGATGGGGGTCCCGGGGTGCTCACTGGTTGTATCTACCGCAAGGGAAACTCCTCCCAAGAAAATGACCAGCTGTTGCACCAGATTCTGGAAAAAGCTGCAAATCAAAGAAATGGAACCCTAATCACTGGAGACTTCAATTTGCCAAATACTGACTGGGACACACAAACTACTCCCACACCAGAAAACTCACCTGAACAAAAGTTCCTTGATGCCATGAACGATGCCTTCCTAACACAACACATCAACCAACCCACCCGTGTAAGGGGCAACCACAGACCTAGCACTTTAGACCTTATTCTGACCAACGACCAGCGCCCCTTAGGAAAAAGTGACCACTGTGTTGTCTCTTTCGACTATATTGACCAATGCAAGACCAAAACAAACCCTGAAAGGAAAAACCTAAACTACTTCAAAGGAAACTATCTGGACTTCAAAGAGAAACTGAGCGAGAAAAATTGGGATTCATTATTACAACATCTTGACACAAATGAAATTGCATACACCATTCAGGAAATCTTACAGGAAGGAATAGAAGAATTTATACCTGAAAGGAAGAAAGTGGAAACCGAGAAAGACAAACAGCCTTGGCTCAACAACCTTGCCAAGAGAGCAGTCAGGAGGAAGCATTTTGCCTGGAAGCGTTACCTTGCAAACAAATGTCTGCGAACCTACCAAGACTACATCAGACAGAGAGACGCCTGCACCAAGACACTCAGGAAAGTGCGAAAAGACTATGAGCAAAAACTTTTTGAAGAGGTGAAAACAAACCCCAAAGCACTCGATAGATATGTAAATAGCAATAAAAGGGTCAAAGAACATGTTGGCAGGCTATTGAAAAGCAGTAATGAACTCACTTCGGACAACCTAGGCACAGAAAATGAACTGAACCTCTTTTTCAAGTCTGTTTTCACAAAGGAGGATGACCAAATGGAACTTCTACGCAATGAATCTGCCCCCCTCCTGTATGAAGTAGACACACCACAACCACTCACTGCCAGCGTAGTTGGAAACACGATTGATGTAGACATAATCCACATACGTGAAGCCACAGTTAAAGCAAAGTTGAAAGCCCTAAATGAATACAAGACTCCAGGACCAGACAACCTTCACCCAAAACTGCTGAAAGAACTAGCAGAAGAGCTTTGCCACCCACTCACCATCTTGTACAATAAATCCATACAAACAGCCACTGTACCCAAATTGTGGAAAGAAGCCATAGTATCCCCAATCCACAAAAAGGGATCCAAGAGCCAAGCCAAAAATTACAGACCTATAAGCCTCACAAGTATTTTATGCAAAGTTTTAGAAGAAATAGTAAGAGACACATTGATAACCAATTATGAAGAAAAACAAACCCTATGCGACAATCAACATGGCTTTCGAAAAGCAAGATCCTGCCTTACAAATTTATTGACTGCAATCACAGACTGGTCAGGCTTGCACGACAACAACCACCCATTTGATATAATCTATTTTGACTTTGAAAAAGCTTTTGACACTGTGCCACACAAGAGACTCATCCACAAGCTCCATCAAACTAGTGTTAAAGGACACATACTCGGCTGGATTGAAGACTTCCTCGCAAACAGAGTCCAGAAGGTGAGGGTGAATGGAGCCTTGTCCGCTCCAGCCAGGGTAACCAGCGGAGTACCCCAGGGCTCCGTACTGGGACCCTTGCTCTTCTTGATCTACATAAATGACCTCCCTTTCAACATTACTTCACAATGCAAACTCTTTGCAGATGACACAAAATTATATGGCAAAAGCAGCACAATTGCAGAAAAGAACACCATACAAGAAGACATCAACAAACTGATGGAATGGTCCAAAACATGGCTGCTTAGATTCAACATCCCCAAATGTAAAGTGATGCACATTGGCCACCATAATGACAGACACCCTTACAAGATGGAAGACATCTACATAAATCAAATAACAGAAGAAAAAGATCTGGGTGTTCTGTTCTCAGAAGATCTAAAATTTACGCATCACATTGAAAATATAACATCAAAAGCAAATAGCATGTTAGGCCTCCTCAAACGTACTTTCAAGCACTGGACAGAGGAAGGCTTTGCCAGTGTATACAGAACATACATACGCCCCCATCTGGAATACGCTGTGCAAGTGTGGAGTCCACAAGGTAGAGTAAACATCAATAGAATAGAAAAAGTACAAAGAAGAGCCACCAAAATTATCCCATCACTTAAGAACCTCCCTTATGAAGAGCGGCTGAGAAGACTTAAACATTCCCAAGCTGGAGGATAGGAGAGAGAGAGGGGACATGATCCAAGTCTTCAAAATAATGAGTGGCATGGAAAACATTGACAAACACACACTTTTCCAAACCACAAACACAACACGAAGTGGCCACTCCAAACAAATATACAAACAGAGATGCAACAAAACGCAAACACAACACACTTTCACGCACAGAGTTATAAATACATGGAACTCACTACCAGAACACGTAGTAAATGCTACATCCACAACATCATTCAAAAACAAATATGACAAACACAAAACACAGATGAATATGGAGGCGGGCAACAGGATCTATGTAGATCATATGTAAATCCCGTGGATTTTATTGGTAAGTCTTATTGGTAAGTCTATATAATTATACTGTAGAGGCACCAAGTGAACTTGTCTGGTGACAGTGATGAGTATGTAATATGATTCTGTATTATGACGGGGAGAGTGGCAGGCGACGCGAGACGCGTATGGGACCTGTAAGGTCGACCTTTGCCACTGTATTACCACCTTTAATGACCGTTTTGTGCTTGACAGTGGACAGTGTAGAGTGGCCGAGTAACTTGTGTATGTTCAGCACTTGAACAATGGAGCTGCTGAGTTGAATAAGAGCAGGTGATCTATTTTGAGAAACATTCATTGACGACGTAGGCTCACGTGACCGCAGCCTATTCATGTTATCCGTATAATATTTTTTGACCACAAATTCCAAATTTCTGAAAATTATGATTGATAGACTTCACTTTCTTTATATGTAGTACTTTTTTACTTTAGCGTGTGTCATTTCTTGAATTCACGCAGGCTTGGGATTTGTGCCTTTCCATTCTTTACATATTTCCTCCTTGGCCACAAAACGCCAGAAAACGCTTCTCGTACGTACTCTGTCTGGTGCAAGAAAGTCACCACTGACTCGACTGATGCCCCGGATAATTCAGTTAATCAGGTAGGTAAATAATGAAATAATGATTAAGAATAATTACTGCAAAACACGTTAGGTGAAGAATCAGCAGCCAAGCCTAATCTAAAGCAATAAGTGACCCAGGTTTTCTCATGAGTTTGGAAGTGCTCACCTCAGTTCTAAGTGTCACTAAACCCTTGCCACAAAAGCTGCAGGGGTCACAACAAGAACTGATGGGTGCTCTTGGAAGTGTAGCTACACAGAGCTGCATAGATGCATTTCAGTCCTATTGTGATGGAAATAAGTTCAACCAACTTTTTGCCCAAGCTGAGGAAAGGTACGGAGATATCATCTAGAAGCCTTGAACAATCAGTGGTCATCAGAAACATAATTAAGGCTAACACTCCAACAGCAACTCCATAGGAGTACTATCGAAGAGCTATTTTTCTCCCATTTTCGGACACTGCTAAAGCACAACTCAGGGAAAGGTTTGCATCTAAACACATTAGCAGTTTTTTGTTGGGAAATCTTGTTCCCTCTCTTTCAGTTGATACTTATATTAGTGAACTGAAGGAGGCAGTTGAATTTTATGGAAAATTTCTTGATGGAGATGCAGATCTCGTTGAAGATGAGTATCTACGGGGGCAGAGTTATTGGAAGCGTCGTGAATCTCATGAGAGGTCAAAGCAAGTTCTTGAGACATTGGCATGTGCCAAAAAATTGGGCACATATTCAAAAATTTCCACCTTATTGCAATTTTTTCAACCCTACCTGTTAGCACTTCCACCAATGAGCGATCCTTTAATGCCCTTAAACTGCTTAAAACATACCTTAGGAACGCAATGAGTGAAGGTCGTTTAAATGGACTGGCCTTACTTTGTCTATTGTGACACAAATCTTGATCATGAAGTCCTTGATGAATTTGCACGTAAGAACAGACGCATAAATTTGAGGTAAACCAGTTTCAATGTACTGTTGTTAACAGTAACTAATCTAATTCGTCTAGTTAATTTTCATTTTATATTCATAAAATACCTGACCCAGTTTCCATGCATCATGTAAAAATATGTATTACAGCACCAGCCTGTATAAACGAAGATTATACATGTTATATATGAATATAACTTTTTTTTTTCCTTGTCAGTATATTACTATTTTATCAGAACATGTAGTTCTAAAGTAAGCAGTGTTGTTTCGAGGGAAAATTTGTGCAGTCCAAATTACAGAAATAAACAAGATTTTAAAAGTAATGTTCGCTCAAGTAACATAAAATTAGTACTGTTAAGATTATTTAAATCTCCCAGATTTATGTTGTACTTATATGCTACCAACAAACTTCTAAAATGTACAATGTATGTATACGTATGTATGTATAAAAAATAATAAATTTACCCTAGCGATCTAACCGGAATCCTCAAGCTGTATGGGATCCCTGCGCTTGAAATAATACTGGACGCAGAAAAAATTATATATATATATATATATATATATATATATATATATATATATATATATATATATATATATATATATATATATATATATATATATATATATATATATATATATATTGGCCCCCCCCCTTATCAATTTTCTAGGTACGCCACTGATTACGGCACTTGTAGGAGTAACTTCAAGGTAAACTTCACTAAAATATACAGGCACGGGTAGCGAGGCTAGGTGCCTCTCGTTCGTGACGTCCATGTGACGTGTAACTATGACGTAGTAGTCATCATCTCAACCGGCAGTTCTCTCTCTCTCTCTCTCTCTCTCTCTCTCTCTCTCTCTCTCTCTCTCACACACACACACACACACATTATCAATAGTTCAGCCACTGCACTATGTTATATACTTACAGCATGTTGTACCAAAGACCGTATTTTCCATGCAAAGGATAAGTAATTTCCTGCGAGTAAAACTTTTTCGCAAATATATAATAACTTCAAATGAGCATCATCCCTATGTATAGGACTGAACTAGTGTGTGTGTGTGTGTGTGTGTGTGTGTGTGTGTGTGAGAGAGAGAGAGAGAGAGAGAGAGAGAGAGAGAGAGAGAGAGAGAGAGAACTACCAGTTGAGTCAGTGATTACTACTACTTCATAGTAAAACGTCACATTGACGTCACGACCTGAACTTGACGGCACCTAGCTAGCTCGCTACCCGTGCTGTATATTTTAGTGCAGTTTACCTTAAAGTTACTCCTACAAGTGCCGTAATCATCCACATTTGGCACCTAAGCCTATTTTTGCCAATTAGGTCGGGGTCTTAACCATCGTCTTCCAAAATACCATCCTTGTCCGACGCTTTGTTAAAATGTTATATTCGAAAAACTGTGTTTCATAGCGCCTGAAACGCATAGTAGCACATGTAGCACGTGCTACGGGCCCCGCGCTTCAGGGGGCCCCGCGGGGATGTAACAAATTAGTAACTAAAGTTTTTGCCCTTAGGCACAGAAGGCCGAGACAAAATAATTATTAATTTTCCTGATTTTTTTATATTATTATTATATATGATATTACTATATATATATATATATATATATATATATATATATATATTTATATGTATATATCTATATATATATATATATATATATATATATATATATATATATATATATATATATATATATATATATATATATATATATATAAGAAAATATAGAAAACTTCACTAGAGCATAGTATAATTAATAAGTCTGGCATTATAATACACCATATACGGCGTACAGTCCCAGGGCTTCTCAACTCAACTGGCGGCCCGTGGGCCAAATCCCCGGACTTGTGGGTGTTGCAGCTGGACCCAAGGCTCCAGCAGAAATAAACATCATGTAAATTGAATAGCATGAAGGTCCTGGTGATGGATTCTTTTAAAATGTGTATTTCCTTGACTGTCTGTAGGGTAAGTTAGGGGTGTGTTATACATAATACTTAACCTATTACTGCAGATAAAAGTTTAGTATAGTTTATATAAAATATCAATAACAGAAAAAAGGACAAATCAGCTGGGTGGTGTTATTGATGAGAACTATTGAGTTCGTGGCTCAGTGAAGTGACGCTAAAGACGCGGTTTAATGGCGGTCGAGGCACAGGCACAGGTGCACGGCTGAATCTTAGCGTGTGTTTTGTTGTTTTTAACATGTCAAATGGTAGTTTTTGGCCTCTTATCAATAATATCCGTATTCATGAGTAAGCCAGGAGTACGTTAGTAGGGTATTGAGTATAATAATATATCGTGATGACATGCGATGAGCCAAAGGGGTAAAATAGTTTGTTTTATCTTCAGAAGCGATCGCTGTGCTGGTGTATATTCAATAGGTGTACGTTAAGTTGCCAACACATTTACAGACCAACATTCGAGGGGTTATCATAACGTTAAATAAAGATAAATCTGCAGCGAATGTTGGCCTGTGAATAAACTGCAAACTTGACGTACCTTATAATATTTTGGGAAATATTGGATCAATGGTGTTGCGGTCTGATCCAGCTGTACTGTTGCTGGATCTCAACAAGACCTTTACGAACTGACATTGTATCGTCTGATAGATGATTATTCTTTTGGGTCTTGTTCTCCTAATGTCGAGATCGCGTTGAAGATTTATTTAACTCTATGGTTACCAACTGCAGTGGCGAACGCTCCTTTTCAAAATTAAATAGAATCAAGAATGAAGTAAGAGTCAGTATGGGTCAAACAAGATTGAACCATCTCTCTCTAATGAGTATTGAGCACGAGTTACTGAGGGAAATTAACACGTCAAGGGTAACTGAGGAGTTTTCTGTTGCCAAGTCTCGTGAGTGCTTCATGTGAGCCACGTAACTAGTTGGTGTGCACTCAGTTCAGCAAATGCTTCCAAGATTCTCCAAGGCAGCACAAATAGTCTACTGGCTAAGCTGCTGCCTGGTATCTATGGTGTTCTTCTTAAAAAAAAGGAATAAAAATTGTACAAAATAAAGCCCTCTTTTTTTCAGTTGAGTCCTCCCAGCCATACTAGCAGTTCTTTTAAATTCCTCAGATATTTTTTCCCCTCTCCGCAAAGGAAAATGGGGGGTCAATTTCGGGTGGAGCTCAATTTCGGGTGGAGATCGATTTTGGGCAGAGGTCAGTTTCGGGTGGAACTCAATCTCGGGTGGAGATCAACTTCGGGTGGAGGTCAACTTCGGGTGTAGGTCAATTTCGGGTGGAGGATCAACTTCGGGTGGAGGTCAATTTCGGGTGGAGGTCAACTTCGGGTGGAGGTCAACAACGGGTGGATGCTGTTTTATCTATTTCTTATCCCTTGCTCTGTTTTGTTATGGAGGATGCTAAAAATAAACACTTGATAGCAAAAACAAGATAACGACATCCCCTTAATGATTACTTGAGTCCTCCCTTCGTGCCGTGATAAGCTTACGCCACACTACAAACTTCCCAGCAATCTCTCTCTCTCCCCTTCTCCTCCCCTCCCTGTCACTGATGTTTGAGCTCTAATGTCGACGCGCACTAATTTATGATCGCAAGAACCGAGGTGTTCCCCTACCGTGACATTACTGACTAGGTTATCTTGGGTCGTTATAACAAGGTCGAGTATGTTATTTTGTCGAGTTGGTTGAGAATCCATTTGGCTTAGATAATTTTCTTCAAGAAATTCGATCACTCTATGCGACTCGCCTTCTGTACCTGACAGTGTCACCTAGTCAATATGGGGGAGATTAAAGTCTCCTAATATCAGTGAGTCGTTGTTATTAAGTGACTGCCTTAGAACGTTGTACATTTCAAGAGAGAGAGAGAGAGAGAGAGAGAGAGAGAGAGAGAGAGAGAGAGAGAGAGAGAGAGAGAGAGAGAGAGAGAGAGAGAGAGAGAGAGAATCATAAGAACATAGGGAAACTGTGGAAAAGAGGCCGAGTGGCTCTACACAGGGCAGCTCCAGAATCCCCCACTACTTCCACGATGGGTGAGGTGTAGTTTCAGGGGTTACAGGCAGAGGCTTTTCGATCCTCGTTTACCATCGGCACGGGCGTATCCTCCAGTACCCTGTCTCCTTACTACACCCACACCTCACTACCACCTGTCATCCTCGAAGTCCATGTAGCTGGTCCAGTCTACTCTTTAAGGGGGAGATTCGCCTTAATCTTTTGTAGATGTGGTGAAAAATATCGGTTTTCTGTTTCATGTTACAGCCAGGCAACACCTAGTATCCCTCTAGTATCAAATGGTGAAGTTCTTTTTCCCTTTCACCGCAATTTTAAAGGGCCTAGCGAGCAGCTCCTTTTTAAATGTCTATTAAAATGTCCGTGACGCGCAAGTAAGGAGTGAGCATGCATGTTTTTTTGTTTTTTTTACGCTTGAAATAACTATTTTATGAAGAAATAATGAAGTGAAAACATATTCCTCATACCTCTGGTATCCCGTGAACCATCCTTCCCGTAACCCTCCCAGCCAGCAGCCAGCAGCGGCGTATAGCGATCACGCCGATCAGAGAGAGAAGAGATGCCAGAGGGTATGAACAGCCGCCGCTCCTCCTGCTTAATATCTTTGGTACTGATCCGTGCTCATTTGCCTTAAAGATCTGCTTCCTGAATTCCAACACAGACATGCCTAAGTTAGAAGAGGAGAATACTACAGAGCAGAAGAGCCTGGGTATTGGGCAGGAGAGGAAGGAAAACATCGCTGCTGAACGCGGAGAGTGAGGATGCTGGGCCTGCAGCCACCACCACCACCACACATGCTGCCTGGGCCACGGTACTTCCACCCCGCCTCCATCACCAACCACACCTGCTGCATCATCATCTGCTGCTTCCACACCTGCTGGATCATCATCTGCTGCATCAACACCTGCTGCATCGTCATCTGCTGCTTTCCACACCTGCTGCATCGTCATCTTCAACACTCTGCTGCTACGCTTCGCGTGCCACGCATTGACAAGGACTCACCTTTACATCCAGCCGTTTGCCCGCTGTTACCGAAGAGTATGACGAGGAATATATCGTAACTGGAAGCCAGTTATTATGCGTGCTATGTGGTTGCTGGAGCTCCAATGCAAGAAGTGAGGATGCAGGAAGAACGTAGTAGTAACACCTGCTGCTAACAGATGGGACACCACCATCAGTGTTGATTGCGAGGAATGTGGAACTACTATTGCCATGCACCACCTAGAACATTCAAGCTAGCAGGTGGGGAGGAAAACAAGTATACTGGAAGTAAACTCTCCAACAAGTATACCACAGCCTTCAGACGGTGAGGGTCGAGCAGCCTTTGAAAGTAGGTCTGCTTTCTTAGGTACTGATCGTGAACTCACTGCCAAGCTTCGGCACGTGAGGCACTGCTACTCTTTACAACAAAAATGGCAAGGTCACTATGAGAAAGGGATGAGATCGTCTATGAATCCACAAGAATTTTACACTCAAGAGAGATGGCAGAACCTGATGAAGACGGCATCCTTGACGTGGAGGTGTCCTACGACGGACATTAATGGATGACTGAGGTCACAAATCACACATTGGTATTGGGTCAGGATTGATGTGCACAGGAATCGTGCTTTGATTTTGGAAGTCCTCTGCAACTATTGCATTGCTTGTGAGAAGAGGAGGATGAAAACCATCAAACAAAACCCACAAGTGCCATAAAAACTTCGATGGAAAAAAAAGGAAAGGATGGAGGCAGAGGCAGCAAGAAGATTGTGGAGCCGATCCTGTCACAAGCTCCGTCCACACGTTACCTTTGTTGAGATGGTGACTCGAGTGCATTTACATGGCTGTGACTGAACTGGGATAACGGAAAGGACCCTGATGAAAACGTGAAGGTCGAAGAAGAAGAATGCGTCAACCACGTATGCAAACGCATGGGACACGCTTACGAAAAATGAAGTTGAGGAGGCCAGTGTCATCACAAAACAAAAACACCAAAGACCAGGAAAATGAGTTTGCTTGGTGGAAAAGGAAAATTGACTGATGAAATAGTAGATCATCTTCCATTTTACTTATGAAAGTTTATCAGAGACAACACTGGAAGTGACTTGAAGACCATGAGGAGGCAGTGGTGGTCGAGCTATTTCATCTAACATCGACTGATGAGTAACCAGGACATGCATTTGTCCGAAGGGAGAAGAGTCTGGTGTTTTTACAACAGAGCCAAAGCAAGAAATGAAGTCCCTACCTGCACTCCACCAAGAACTTCTGTACCCGCTAAGATAGGAGTACAGAGCCTGGAACATATAAAGCAAGTTTGAGGACCTGACTGCTCCCAACACTACTGGAAAAATACTTGAAAGGGAGGTCACAAAACCCTAAACGAATCACTGCATTCTAAAGTGTGGCAGAATGTTTGAAAATAAAGCATGCAGGATATTTTAGGTGAAGTTTGCCAGCCAAGGACCATCCTAGACCACAACTTTGGTTACCGTAATGAGAAATATCATCTTCTCACAAGTGTAAGCTTTAGACTGAACCCTGTAATGGAAAAAATACTGAAACGAAAGGAGGAAAGAAGATCAACACCTAGAAAGAGTGAAGAGACGTCAGAAAAGAAAACACCAGGCAGCCCTAGGCAAACAATATCAGGCTGGGTGTTCTAATCAAACCGGCTGGCAGCAATGAGTGATGTGGCGCATCATGATACCCTTTGCCTTCGAGCATGTAATTACCTAATAAATTTTTATTATGGGGAATTAAAAGGTGCCAGATTATTAGGTATAAACAATTCATATGTATCCATAAGTGCATAAACAAATATAATCAAATTTTATTATAGCCTTTTCACTTCACTTGGGAACATGAAAAATCGGAAGGCAAACTTTGATCGCTGTTTTTCAAAACCATGGATTTTCACACAATGCATTATCTCCTCCTTAGTTTTTTGTCCGATTTGGCCGAAATTTTGGGACAAAAGCATTGAATGTAGTTGTAGAAAAATGAACTGATTCTCAAATTTGAAAATCAGGTAAAACATTTTTTCAGTGATTTTTTCACGTTCAGATTAGGTAAAAAAATTAAAAAAATAAAAATAAATAAAAAAAGTTAAAGACTGCAAAGTACTGGTTCGATATATGGTAACATACAGATGATGTGATATTACTGTAAAATCTACATTAAAATTTGGCGGAAGAATTGGCGATTCCAAACGAATTAAAAAAATTTTTGAAAAAACAAAAAATTCATAATTTTTTTTTCAGTCAGTATCCACACTAAATATGGATATGATGATTAGCATAATGCTATGCATGCATTGTACCAGTGTGAATTGGTGAAGAAACTCGCTGGTATTATTTCTTTTTAAAACATAGGGGGATTCTCCTCTCAAAAAACAAGCTATCGTCCCTTTGCACTAACTGGTGATTGCTGAGTCTATTCCATTCCCCCACCACCCTATTACTAAACCATAAATGCTTATCTGCCTATATCTCCTCCTAAATTCATACTTTTCTAATTTAAATCCATTACTGCGAGTTCTATCCTGTTGATGCTAATTCTGTGTACTTTTCTTTAATATATCGCCTTTGTTGTACCCCTTGACCCATTTGAATACTTCTATCAGTATCTCCTCGCACCTTTCTTCGTCTTCTAGTGAAATGTAAGTTTAGAGTTTCAGCCTATTTTGATATGAGAGTGTCTTCAGCCCTGAATCATCTTGGTCATCCTACTCTGAACTGATTCTAAGTGTTGATGTCCATTCTGGTAGGTGGGCACCAAAACTGACTAAGCATAATCTAAGTTGTGGCCTAACTAACGCTAAATAGAGTCTGAGTGATGACCTCCTGCACTCTTGTTGGTTACCTGTCCTAATAAAGCTTCTATTACCTTGTTAGTTCTATTCCATGCAATTAATCACATTAAGCTCCTTTAGTTTTAGGTCTGAATTCACTAACACCCAAATCCTTTCATACTCAGACTTCTTTCCTATCGCTGTGGAGTCTAAGCTTATACCTGTGTAATGGCTGCGAAAGTTCCTACACTAAGTACGTGCTAGCACTTGGTGGGATGTTAAAATTCATCTGGCCATTTCTCTTCCGACCAAGCGTGACAGTTTGTTGAGATCCTCCTGCAGTGCTTCTAGCATCTCCCCCTGTCCCTAATAGTGCGTCCTATTTGTGTCATCTGCAAATTTACCTTTGTCAACTAGCCATCCCATTGTCTGATGTCATTGATGTAGGATAATGAATAAAAGCGGGCCTAGTACTCGAACCTTGAGGAACCCCACCGGTAACATTTACTTCCATTAGGGATTTTTACCGTTAATGTGTGAATCCTTCCTGTTTCCCTGTCGCTAATCCACGCCCTAATCCAACTCTCAAATACCTTCCTCCCTTCATAACACCATGAGCCCTTGACTTTGCTTTCTAACAGTCTCTGGTGAAGTACTCATCGAAGGCCTTACTAAAATCATGATAAATCACAATTGTAGCCTCATCATTGTCAGCTGCCCTGTATAAATTTATGGTAAAAAGAATAAAAGATCAAAGTGAGGCACGACTTTCCTTTTATAAACCCATGCTGTGAGTCGTGAATTGTAAAGTATGGTTCTTGTCAATATGGGTCCCTAATACTACTAAATGCATTATTGACTCAGTCATTTTACCTATAACTGACGTCAAACTAATTCTAATCGCCTATAGTTCTTCAAAGAAGATTTGTCTTCTTCCTTTCTAATACTTGAATAACGTGTGCCTGCCTCCATGAAACAGGCACCACCCCTGTGTCTAGCGACTTCCTAAATACTCTATGTTAACTGCCCACTTATATTTCAAGGTTTCACATCTTTTTATTACTCCTTGGAGGAAAAGCTCATCTTGGCTCCTGGCGCTTTAGTGACTTTTTAAGTCTATTTATCTGTCTAACTCACGAGCTCCTACTTATGATGATGTCGGTTAATCCTTCTACCTCTCCCAGATCTGTTCTCCTGGGGTATATCATCTAATCTTTCTTTGATAAGCAAAATATCTATTTAACGCCCGCTCATTTCTCATCTTCAATCAATCAGTGACTTGCTGGCCCTATTTTATCCCTAACTTTGGTCTTATAAAGCTGAAAGAACCTTTGGATTGGTCTTTGCTTCCCCTGGCAATTCTAACTTTACATTTTATTGCTTTCGCTACATGTGTGTTCTCCTTTACTATTCTCTAGCTAAATCAGTTGGTAATCTGTCCCTTAGGGTGAAAGCCTCTTGATTCCCTAACATATAGTCCCTCTTTTCCTTCCTATTTCAGTTTTTAACCTGTCTGTCATCCATCGTGGGTAATACTCTGTTGACCTGACCTTCCTGTGAGGTATAAAGTGTTTCTGGCCCTCTAGCTTTAATCTCCCTGACCTGTGACTATTGTACTCATCCTCCAAGCTACTGACCTGAATATGACCCACCACCAGATTAAAGCCCTCCCTGCTCTGGGTCCCTTGACCTACCTTGATCTCACTCCTCCTAAGCCTTTGCAGCTGCCAAGTCTCAACCCTCGTAGTCCAAGCCTTCCTGAAGTCAAGAAGCACAAAGAACACAAAGCGAAGAAATTAAAACAACAGCAGAACCTGCTGGTCTCTTACGAGGCCGTCAGACAAGCTGCACACTAACTATCTAATCAGCGTGGAAGATGAAGAACAGCAAAGGCGAAGCTAGCTCCTCCCCTCAATTTCAAATCCCTCTGTAGCTAAAGCTGGCAGGAAAGGAGAAAAGAACCATGCAGCATGGAAAAACTGCATGGAATTTATGTAGGGAAATAGTAAATAACTACCATTAATGCTACCACTAAATCTGGCGATAAAAAGCGACAAGGACAATTGGTATTCGAAAAAAGAACTTAACGTTATTATGACAATGAGTAATATCTTAGAAGGTTGGTTGAACTTAAACACTTTGTCTTAATCTATTCTTGAAGGCCGTAACTGTTGTACTATCAACGACATCACAAGCTGCAGAGAAGTTCCAAACATTAATGTTCTCGATTGAAGAAGAAGTGTTTATTTCGTGCGATTTAGAATCTTTTACCACTTATCTTCAAATTGTGATTTCTTCAATTCTCATTTGATCGATTAAATTAAAAAGTAGCAATTCTTCCGGGCATTAATATCACTGAATCCTTTTGAACATTTTTAAACACTTCTATTAGATCTCCTCGCATTTCTTCGTTTTGGATAGGCTGAATAAATTTTACTTTTGCCT
The DNA here is from genome assembly GCF_024679095.1 of Eriocheir sinensis. NCBI lineage: Eukaryota > Metazoa > Arthropoda > Malacostraca > Decapoda > Varunidae > Eriocheir > Eriocheir sinensis. Next base: position 382,685 of record NW_026111697.1, read on the forward strand.
TTGTTCATATGGGACAAATTTTCTCAACCTGCTGAATCATCTTTGTTATCTTTCCTTTCGGTGGACCTGTTCCAACTTTTCATGTCTTTTCTGTAGTGGGGAGACCAAAACTGCAATAACAGCAACTTCAGACGGGGTTTGAATCCAACGAATTATACAGTTTTAATATTATTTCTTTTTCCGATTTATTATTAAAGACTCGTCCGATGAAGCTTAACCAATTTGTTTGCAGCTTCTTTAACTACCCTTCTGAACAATGCTGGGACTGGCTTTTAAATCGCTTTGAGGCGTAGTGATTCCAAGATCCTTTTCTTTACTTTACTGCAGAAAGTTGTTGGCTATTCATTATGTATCGAACGAAGCATTGTTATTTTTTCTGGATGTGCGCAACACTTTTTACATTTAATCAACCGCAAATTTCATTTGCCATTGATTGGCCCAACGCAAGTCGATTCAGACCTGATTGTAAAGCTTCGTCGAGTGTCGGCAGTTACTTTACTAGGCAATTTTGTGTCATCAGCAGAATTTTGATACTTTGGTAAGCGAGCCCATCATCGATATCATTAACATAAATTCAAGAAGAGCATGGGCCAAGCGTTGATCCCTGAGGTACGCCGCTTTTTGACATTTCGGAGCCAGTTAGATGTAAATAACCGTTTAGAACTACTCTCATGCCTCAAGCCAGAGAGCCAGTCCACAAAGCCAATTGTGAACAATTACCCGAGATACCGTGCGCCAATAGTTTCCGCTGGAGGAATCGTTGGTAGGGATCCTTTATCAAATCGCCTTTTGAAAATCCAGATTATATGACATCTACTGATCTGCTTTCATCGAACACCCTAAAAATATAGTGAAAAGGAAATCAACGCGGTGTTAGTCAAACACGAATGTTTACTACGGAAGCCAAGTGTTATGTAGAATTATTTATTATATTATTTTCTTCTGAAGAATTTCGCAACCATATTGTCGCGAATGGAGTCTCCATTAACTTCAATAAAACAACAGATGTCTTGCTAATTAATCGGTCGATATGTTCTCGAAAAATTGCGTGATATCGCAAGCTCTTCAATCCGACGTGAACTTTTTCCAGCTGGGTAAAGATTTATTGAATATGATGGAGAGCGGTTTACAAATTTGATGTTTGATTTCTTTGTAAGACCTTAGGGGTAATTTTGTTCGACCATAGAGCTTTGCTTACTTTAATCTTTTCTTTAATTGTGCGTAAATGAATGTCACTTTCACGATGAGCATCGCCATTTTAACATCTTTTTCGGCCTCTTCTAATTCCTCCGGTGGTTGAGGTGATAAACAATCTTTCGTCGCAGTAAATACGGATGCGAAAGTTATTTGTGGATTGTGGTGCTTATTTCATTTTCATCGTCTGTGTGGTTTCCATTTTCATTAGTGCAAGCGGGTCCGGATACCACAAGCGAGTGACTTTTATTATTTATATAGCTGAAAAATTTTTTAGGATTATATTTCACTTGTTTCACCTTATATATATTCTTCAAGATTTTTCTGTTTGGTTTTATTAATTTTGGTTTCATGGCGAATTCTGTCCAATTTAGTTTGTCAGTTTCTCGCTCAGAGTTGATATGTATTTATTGTATACGGTTTTTAAGAGATATATAGCTATTTTGAATTTCGTTATTCCAATTCATTTGGGGTTTCCTTTTCTCTAGAAGTTGAACGTCTGTCATGATAGGGTAAGTAATACATATTACAAAGCTATGGCATTGTTCAATATTGTGGGTGAAGGGCCCCTGGCAAGATTTATTTAATATCTGTTTCCGCCGTGATTTGCAGTCCAGCTGGGAATTATTTAGAATTGATCGGAGTCCTACGAAATTCGGGCCTCTGATAATCAGGCACCTTTTTCACTAGGAGTTACTTATTTACTTCTACATTGATGCTGAATGTAGATTGTTCGGTGATCGCCAGAACTAAAAATTGGACCAACATTTACTTCGTTAACTCAGATCAGCTGTCGTTGAAAAGATAAGGTCAATGTATATTATTTTCCCTGAGTCGGTTCTCTTGAACGTGATGATGCAAATCACTTTCTTAGTAGTAATTTGTGTACAGGTTCGAGCCCTGTATGACAGTTCAACGGTTCACCTCTATCTTTTCACTCGGCGTTAAAGTCCCCAACAACTACTTGCCTCGCAATCAAGCTACTTGTTTCTAATAATACCTCACTTAATTTGCATGGTCGATATCAAGATTCGCTCATTTAGCGGTCTGTAGACAAGTCCAATTACTATTTTACGAGATTTATTTTAATTTTCAATGAAGACCGTGTTATATTGGTTATTATATCTGTTTTCACGGATACTGACGGATGGAGAGTTGTGGATATAAAAGCATAATGGCTCCACCCTGTCTGTTCTCTCTCTTTCAATGACTAAAGTATGGTATAACCCGGTAATCTATGACCTGCAATGAAATCTTCATGCCTGAAGTGTTCATCCAAGATTCTGCAGGATCCGATGATGTGATAATGATTTGTGGCTGCGAGGACTCTTCTAAGTCTTCAAATTTGTTACAGTAGGCTACGAGCGTTTACATAGCAAGCTTTAATGTGACTTCCGAGTCGGGAGTTTTGCGGGCTGAGTGCACCTTACGGTGGAGCTTTCGCTGGTGTTCTCGCCTCCGCGTTTTGCTGGCTTTCGAAGAGCCATTTATCACAGAGCAGCCTCTCCCCGAAACGGGCTGGCTCCAACAGGTTGGCGAGTGCCACAGAAGCGAACAAGTCTGAATCGTAGTAAAAATTGTTCCATGTTGAAGCGAATCGACGCTTTCTTAGAGCAAGCGGGACTGGAAGTCTGTTGTTTAAAGCTGAAGGCCTGGCTTGTGCAAAGTTAGATTCGGCACCGACCCCTCGGGAGGATCTTGAGATTATGATGTTACTACATCCGTTTTACGTTTATACTGTTTGATCATGCGGCGGTGGTTTCTGCTAAAGTTCCTCAGAAAAGGGTTGTCTTTACGTCATTTGTCCCCGCGTGAATGACAAAAGATGGGTGCCTTGGTTTCATTTTCGAGATGACATCGGCCGCATCGCTGGTAGTGATGTCGTCCAGTCTGGCACCTGGATAAGCAGTATCACGTTTTCAGGCGGCTTCGTTTGATGAACGACCACAGAACTCAACCAGCTGGGCCACTGCACCATGGAGTCCCCCAATCTAGGTGAGTCTCGAACTCATCCTCCATGGCAGTCTGCCAGCACCTGGAACCTTATTGAAGGTAGTGGAGGTCAGTAAATCTTCTTGGTTGCCTGTTTCGGGTTTGGCTCCATTCCTACAGGTTGGAACCCGACATCCTGTAAAGCAGGAGGAGAAGGTTATGGGGCAGGCTGAAGTTGTCCGAGTAGGTTGGGAGCAGCTTGCATAGGTTGTGGAGTTGAAATTGTGAAGCAGGCTGGGGGGATTGGCTCGTGAGGAAGTTGCACTGCCTGTGAGGCAGGCTGGGGTCGGCCTGTGAGGCAGGCTTTATGGGTTTTCTGTGAGGCAGGCTGGGGGGTTAGCTCTGTGAGTGCAGGCTGAAGAGCTAGCCTGTGAGGCAGTTAATCTTGGGGTTAACTGTGAGGCAGCCAGCTGGGGTTATCCTGGTGAGGCAGGCTGGGAGTCAACCCCAGAGGCAGGTAACACGTCCTCCTGTGAAGCAGGAGAGGTCGTCTGGAGAGGGCACAGTCTCGGTGGAGGTGGCCTCTCCACCATCGATGGTGGGAGTCACTGCCACATTAGTTAAAAAACAAATTCCCTGAAGGAAGCCAAGCAAATTTCTTTTCAAGATCATTGTGCTTGGACTCTCCATTCAGTCACAGCCTTGAAGATGTGTAATTCTTTGAACGCAGAGGCGGCAAGTTTTACTTCCAGCTGGAAGAATCTGAGCTGCAAAACGTCCGGGACACACGTCACACTTTCTATGTCTTGGAAGGTTATTGTTAGAAATTGAAGCGAGTTAACAGTTTGGGCAAAATATTAAAAGCGCTTTCGAAATAACTTATACTTGTGAATTCATAAATTGAATCTGTATAAAAATTACCCATGGAAAATTAGATTGCTGCGTTAGATGCCTCCAACACTGGGGAGTTCGCTCCCCACAGGGTCTTGAAAACGCCTCAAAGACCAATCAGCTTGAACCTGAGCCTCGGTCACGAGAGAGATTACAACCCATGCTTTTCAGGCTTATTGTCCCGAAGTTTTGTCCCATAGAACAGGGCGTAGTCACACAGAGCAGAGCTGGCAAGGAGGAGAGGAACCAGCAATTCGTTCCCACTTTCCGAAACGTCTTACCCAACTCTGCGACCCTTTCGACCTGGCCAGTGGCACCTGTCACCAGGTGTTCTCCACCAACTCTAGAGTATCAGACGCCCTTCCTGAGAGACCAAAAAACTGAAATATTCCTTGAGTATAAGAAAAACCCTCAGAAACTCCAACTAGACGCCGGGAGGTGCAACCTCAAATGCCCACGAAGACATCTCTTTCAGGAGAAAACAAGAACCAGCTGTTATGCAGAATAGGGATGGGAGTACCGTCGATGAGGGGAGGGACAGGAGCTCACACCGACAACTGGTTCCCAGGAGGCTTTTTAGTGTAGAAGTCGCCACACTCCTCTACACCGCAGGCCTAAATAACTAGGCACGGTCCAGCTGACTAGGACCCTGGAACTCCAGCCTTTGTCTCATAAAGAGATCCTCTGCCTGCAGTCCAATCCACCACTGCTTCTGCCCAGAGGCTTCACCGTGACCCTGGCACGGGAGACAGATCAGGTATTACACCTTGTCCAAGAGTGACCTGAGACTATGATAATATCTACCCTGAGGTGCAATTCACCCGCATACCTGGAGGAGGAGAAAGAAAAAGAGCAGGATGAATGGAAGAGGAGGAGGAGGAGGAGGAGGAGAAGGAAAAAGAGCAGGATGATATGGAAGAGGAGGAGGAGGAGGAGGTGAGGGAAAAAGAGCAGGATGATATGAAAGAGGAGGAGGAAGAGGAAGGAGGGGCAGGAGGAGGAGGAGGAGGAAGAGGAAGAGGAAGGAGGAGGGATGAAATAGGTGAGTACATACAAGAAGAAGAAGAAGAACCAAAATAAAGAAAAAGAAGAAAACAAAGAAAAAAGAAGAAAAAGAAGAACAAAAGAATGTGTGATAGAGAAAAAAAATTCCATTGTGTGAACAAAAATAAAAAAGGAGTGGAGTTTATGGTTTCCTGAATAGTACTCTTGGTGGATAGGAGGAAGAGGATGTGAGGTAACAGACCCATATTTTCAGCCGCTTTGGGCTCCCACAACCACTGTTTCCCAAGCCCACAGAAGAGTCGGGTTCCCAGGCGTGTTTTTGTCACGTTCATGATGCAGAAGCCTTGACAAACTATCACCAGGCTCATAACACTACCCATGGAAATACTAACACAATAGTTAACCAACATCACTCATTTATCCCTATGCTTTCCAAATTCCTTATGCAAGAGTTAACCAGCATCTTCATTCTTTAATTCATCCCTATACTGTCCAAATCCCTTATGCAAGAGTTAACCAGCATTTTCACTCATTCATCCCTATACTGTCCAAATCCCTTATGCAAGAGTTAACCAGCAGCTTCATACTTTAATTCATCCCTATACTGTCCAAATCCCTACATGATGATGATGATGATGATGATGATGATGATGATGATAAGACCATAAGAACGCAGGAGTCTGCAAGAGGCCGGTAGGCCTGTACAAGGCAGTCCTTTTGAACCTACGCTCCCGTGTATCTAACCCCACCCTAGTATCGCTGTCCATTAATTTATCTAATCTATTTTGAATGTGACACTGTATTGGCACTCACCACGTGACTGCTAAGCTGTTTATTCCACTCATCCACCACTCTGTTAGTAAACCAATTTTTGCCTCATGTCCAAGGGCCGGATTATCCTATACGCTAAGTAATGCCATGGCGTAGGCTCCCCAGCACTGAGGGGCCCACAAACCTGATAGACCCGACCCATAATTGGGCCCCCTACATAATGGAAATACTGAAAATGCCTGTAACCTCAGGGAGATGAGTATGCTTCGTTGGACTATTGATCGAAACAGTTTGTAACTCTAGGAGATGAGAGTATATGCTTGCATTGATCGAAAAAATGCCTGTAACCCAGGGAGATGAGTATGCTTCTGTTGGACTATTGATCGAATGCCTGTAACCCCAGGGAGATGAGTGTCATTGGACTATTGATCGAAAAAAAATAAAGATAAAATAAAATGGCGAAAAACTTGTTTTGTAGTTGGCAACACAAGTCAACAGTGCTTGCAATTTCTTTTGAACTTGTGCAGGAATTATATGCATATTCAGTCTGATCAACAAAGCGCTGGAATTCACCAACAAAGGGATTGTCACCAATGAAAATGGTAGAATTCTAACCCTAAAAACATTATCTTCCGCACGTTGGCATTTCCATTATGAATCAGTGAAAGCATTGCACTTACACTACTTAGCATCTATGGTATGTTGAATGAAACTGCAGACAAAGAGGAAGTAAGAGGAGATGCGACTTGCTGCATCAGTTTTGCAGAGAAAATGCCTTCTTGAAAAGCATTTATGTGTGTGTTCTTTGAACAAGATCCTCCAGCGCTTTCAGAAAGCTAGTACTGTTCTCCAAAGCACAAATATTGATATCAACATGGCTGTATCATTGTTTCTATCACTTGAAAGTTTTGTTGCTGAGATTCGTGGTCAATTTGATGAACTGGAGAATGATGCAAAACTCGTGAAAATGTTCAGCAAGTATATGTATCAGAAAAGGTACGGAAGAGAAAACGGCGGCGTCAAGCTGATGATTCTGCTGAACCTGATGCAGATCTTCAAGATGCACAAAAATTCCCTGTACAGAGTTTTGTTGTCGTCATTGACAAGTTACATGCAAGTTTAGCTCAACGTCGCCAGGCTTATCACAAGATATCTGACGACTTTGCCTTTATCAAGTCATTGAGGGAGAATGATACTGCAGACCTGAGAGTTGATGTATCCAGCTTGGTGAAAAAATACATCAATGACTTGGAACCCCGCTGCGAGGATGAATTTGTAACATTCTCAGAATTTGTAGCCCATTTGAAGTTGGATCGTGATCCTCATGTCCTGTCAAAATACTTAAGGAAGAATCCAGTTGTAGAGTCAACATTTGCCAATGTTTCAACTGCTCTGCTAGTGTTCTTAACATTACCAGTCACAGTCTGCGAAGGGGAACGTTCATTTTCCAAACTGTCTTTGATCAAAAAGAGATTTCGTTCAACAATGACTAAAAAATGACTGAATGCTTTGGCTGTTATGTCAGTTGAAAATGATGTCACCTCCTCAATGACATTTGAAACCATAATTGAACGGTTTTCACAAGAGAAATCAATAAAACGGGCATTGGTGTAGCTGCTATAGTTACCTATGTTCATATGTATGGAATGTATGCTGCTAATACAGAATATAAAGAAAATGAAGATGATGACAATCTGTATTAAATATATTGTATCATTAATTCATTCTGATGGTTCAATAAAATATGAAACTGTCTAGATCTTGCCTAATTTATTCAAGAGGGAGGGAGGCCCAAAAGTGTGGGTGGCGTAGGGCCCAATGCAAGTTTAATCCGGGCCTGTCTATGTCCTACACGGGTCCTAACCGGTTCTTTCTTGATAATGATGACGATAAGCTGACGTGGCGTTCTCTGTCACCCTACACGTGTCACCCAGGTGTCAAGCAGGTCTTAATTATTCTGGCAGCAAGCACGATTTCGATTTATCGCTGTATAAATATATAATAAACAAATGTAAAGAGTCTAATTATTATTCATCCGACGAGTAAGAAAAATTATTACTCGATCCTCCAGTTCAGGAGGTCTACATATGGATTCCAAAATAACTTATATATATATATATATATATATAGATATATATATATATATATATATATATATATATATATATATATATATATATATATATATATATATATATATATATATACACTACAAGGAAAAAGAGGCATGTCAAAAATCTAGTTATTCCCCCGATGAGAAAGAAAATCCAATGCTCGATCCTGCAGTCAAAAAGCTTCAAATTCCACCCCCAAAATAACTTATAAATATGCAAGAACAGGGAGAAAAACATAGTCAAAATGTTGAGTCCATCATAAAAAGATAATACAATGTAATGGAGGGGAATAAGTGAGCTATTAACCTAGAACCAAGAACACTTTATATTCATTTCAAATAAAATGAAGGAAAAAGATGAAACGTCCATGAAAGAGATGCCATGAAAATCTTTAACTACATATATACACAGGTACATATATTCGAAATTCCCCTGAAAATGACTCACCTGGAAAAATAGATGTGGCCAAAAAGGCAACTCCACCATAAAAGAGATAAGAGTGTCGTGAAAATATTTAACGCCTTAGGCATATAAACTCTAAACCTTCCATACATATACATACATATACATACATATACATTTGAACTACATATATTCAAAATTCCCCTGAAAATTGGTTACCCAGAAAAAATAAATAAATGTGGAAAAAGTCTACTCCACCATACAAAAGATTAGTGTCATTTAAATAATTAAATTCCATAGATAGAATTGAAACCTTCCTCGAAGAAAAGGTCACTCTGAAAATAGTCTACCAAGAAGATAATACAGAAAAACAATGTAGATATAAAACAAAATAGTCTACCAAGTAGATAATATAGAAAAACAATGTAGATATAAAACAAAATAGTCTACCAAGAAGATAATATAGAAAAACAATGTAGATATAAAACAAAATAGTCTACCAAGAAGATAATATAGAAAAACAATGTAGATATAAAACAAAATAGTCTACCAAGAAGATAATATAGAAAAACAATGTAGATATAAAACAAAATAGTCTACCAAGAAAATAATATAGAAAAACAATGTAAATATAAAACAAATTAGTGTACCAAGGAAATAATATAGAAAAACAATGTAGATATAAAACAAAAGAGGAGTATATATATATATATATATATATATATATATATATATATATATATATATATATATATATATATATATATATACCGGTATATATATATATATATATATATATATATATATATATATATATATATATATATATATATATATATATATATATATATATATATATATATATATATATATATATATATATATATATATATATATATATATATATATATATATATATATATATATATATATATATATATATATATATATATATATATATATATATATATATATATATATATATATATATATATATATATATATATATATATATATATATATATATATATATATATATATATATATATATATATATAGTCGTCAGAGTAACGGCCCCGTGTTCAGGAGGACGCGAGTTCAATCCCCGCCCGGTGCCACCAACCTGGGATTTTTCAGCCGCCGCCGAGTGGCTTAAAACTACCCACATGATGTCCAGAAGACCACCTATCAACCCGGACTCTAGATTCTATGATCAAAGATGAGCTCTGGGAGGGCAACATGAGCCAATGGAAGATGGCGCCACTATAAATACTCGCCTGCGCCAGAACGGGCTGGGCCGACCATCAGGACCCACCGGAAAGAAGCCTTGGACCGACCATTAGGATCCACCGGGAAGAAGCCTACCGGCGCAAAAGGACGCAATGTAAAAAAAAAAAATTAATAATAATAAAAAATAAAAATAAAATAAATAATATATATATATATATATATATATATATATATATATATATATATATATATATATATATATATATATATATATATATATATATATATAAATATCAATTTACGTAGCCGGCGTCCATTTCCCTGCAAAGAGTTTGAAGTCTGTTATTTAGGCTAAAGGCCTTACTATAAAAGATCGAAGCAGCCGACATTCTGGGGAGAACACCTGAAATGAGAACATTATTTGATTTCGTCTTGTCTGGAGTAGGTAGGAAGACACTTACCGAACGGGCGCAAGCCACTCCCGGTGAGGTATATATGGGAGGTGAGAAAGGAGCTGAAGCCCTCCAAAGACCCTTCCCATGTCCTCACTAACCGTTTCCCTGTTGTCTCACCAACACCGGGGAGTAGTTCAGCATGCTCTCTAAAGACAGATCCTCTCTCTATCCACACCACACTACATTCACACAACATATACACCTTTTCCCAAAATTCAAATTTCAAAATGCCACAACTACATCATGCCTCGGAGTCCCCGCCTGGGGGGGGGGACCACAAATTCTCCCAGGGAGGACTCCCCTTCTGGCTGCCGACCCGAGAGGTGTCTTGATAACTCCTCGAACCTCCTCCTTATCAATTTCTGCAGCATTCGCGGTCTTCGTTCTAATTTTCATTTTGTGGAACACCATCTCTCTTCCTCTAAACCTCACCGAAACACAGGTTTCTGAGCTTACTGACAGCAATTTTTACTCTGTTCCCTCCTACTATCTCTATCCTAAATTTCAATCCAAAGCTGGATGTTGCGCCTACGTGCGCAACGACATCACTTGCTCTCGTGCCCACAACCTTTATTCTTCAGAATTTTCCACCATCTGGCTAAGACTTCATTGTCATTCTATTACTAAATACATCTGTGCTGTTTATCTCTCACCTAACTCTACTAACTATGTAAAATTCTTTGACTATTTGAACTCTAAAGTGGAGCACATCTTGACCCACTCTCCCTTCGCTGAAATCTCCATCCTAGGAGATTTCAATGTTCACCACCAGCTTTGGCTTTCATGCTCTCTCACTGACCATCCTGGTGAACAAGCCTACAACTTTGCTATCCTCAACGACCTAGAGCAGTTGGTCCAGCACCCTACACGTATTCCCGACCGTCTTGGAGACCGGCCCAACATTCTAGACCTCTTCCTAACTTCAAACCCTTCTGCTTAGTTTGTCAAACTGTTCTCTCCATTGGGCTCCTCCGATCACAATCTTATTTCTGCATCCTGTCCTATCACTCCTGTACACCCTCTGGACCCACCGAAGAGGCGATGCTTCTGGCATTTTACTTCAGCTCGGAGGGACGATCTGAGGATGTACTTTTCCGATTTCCCGTGGAATGATTATTGCTTCCAGGATAGAGACCCTTCTGTGTGTGCTCAGCGCATCACAGAGGTGATTGTCTCTGGAATGGAGGCATACATTCCACGTTCTTTCCCTACTCCACACGCTAAAAAGCCTTGGTTTAATCACGCTTGTTCTCGTGCTGTCAATGATAGAGGGACAGCTCACAAAAGGTACCAGAGCCTTCAAACTAATGTTAATTATGAACTTTACATTTCTGCCCGGAATCGTGCCAAATCTACTCTTCGACTAACCAAAAACTCTTTCATTAATAGAAAATGCCAAAACCTTGCTTTCTGTAACTCTTCCCGTGACTTCTGGCATCTAGCCAAAAACATCTCCTCCAACTTCACTTCTTCATCTTTCCCTCCACTCTTCAGTCCTGACGGCAACACTGCCGTCTCATCTATCTCTAAGGCTGAACTCTTCTCTCAAACTTTTTCTAAAAACTCCACTCTGGACGATTCTGGGCATATTCCTCCTACTCATCCCCCCTCTGACTCTTTTATGCCTGTTATAAAGATTCTTCAAAATGATGTTTTCTATGCTCTCTCTGGCCTCAATCCTCAGAAGGCTTATGGACCTGATGGAGTGCGGGATTTGGAAAGGAGGTGAGGTGAGGTGAGTGAAGAAGGGGATTAGGAAAGGGGATTAGGAAAGGGGATGAGGTGAGGTGAGTGAGAGGAGGGTTAGGAAAGGAGGTGAGGTCAGGTGGCTGAAGAGGCGGATTAGGAAAGGAGGTGAGGTGAACTGAGTGAAGAGGGGGATTAGGAAAGGAGGTGAGGTGAACTGAGTGAAGAGGGGGATTAGGAAAGGAGGTGAGGTGAGGTGGGTGACAGGAGGGTTAGGAAAGGAGGTGAGGTGAGGTGGGTGAAGGGGTGGGTAGGAAAGGAGGTGAGGTGAGTGAAGAAGGGGATTTGGAAAGGAGGTGAGGTGAGGTAAGTGAAGAAGGGGATTTGGAAAGGAGGTGAGGTGAGGTGAGTGAAGAAGGGGATTAGGAAAGGAGGTGAGGTGAGGTGAGTGAAGAGGGGGATTAGGAAAGGGGGTGAGGTGAGGTGAGTGAAAGGAGGGTTAGGAAAGGAGGTGAGCTGAGGTGGGTGAAGGGGTGGGTAGAAAAGGATGTGAGGTGAGGTGAGCGAGGGGGTTGTTAGGAAAATATGAGAGGTGAGGTGAGTGAAAGGGGGTTAGGATAGGTTAATCCTCTATGGGATTTAAAGAGAGTGTAGTGAGGTGAGAGGAGGGGTAAGGAAGGAGGAGCAGATTGAATCCTCAGGGGAATTCAAAGGGTGAGGTGTCGGCAAGCACAACGCAAAAACATTCGGAAACAACACACTCGAAACACACGAGAAACACCCAGAAACTCACACCAAAACACTCGGAAATACCCGACACACACAAACCACACTCAAAAACACTTAGAAACACAACAACACACTCGAAACACTCAGAAACTCACGCAAAAACACTCGGAAATACCCAACATGCCCAAAATCACACGCAATAACACTCGGAAACACAACAACACACTCGAAACACACGAAAAACACTCAGAAACTCACGCAAAAACACTCGGAAATACCCAACACACCCAAATCACACGCAAAAACACTCAGAGGCACAACAAAGCACCTAGAAGCACGACACAGCAAAGCACGTCCGCCCCCGCCGACGAGACGAGAGAAACAGAGGCAACCACAGGCAGACACACTCACAGAAACCACAAACGAACACACACGAAACACGTGTCGGGAAATCACAGGCAACACACAAAGTTCACAAGCAAGAACACACAAACACACGTGAATGCAAATGCAAACCCAAAGAGCACAACGAAAACACAGGGTTGACAAGGCGAGTAGCGCGGGTAAGTTAGGCTGTGGTGGCCGTAGCGGGGAGGTCACGTCCGTCTCTCAGGAGAGGTCAGGAGTGAATAAGAGAGAGAGAGAGAGAGAGAGAGAGAGAGAGAGAGAGAGAGAGAGAGAGAGAGAGAGAGAGAGAGAGAATATAAAGGACAGATGAGATAAAGGTGCTTGGAAGGTGGTAGGGAACTCAGCTGATACAGGAGTACTATATTCTGTAATGATTAGCAATGTCTTCAGAGAATAGGTGCACCTAATATCACTAAATGTGGGGTACAAGCTTGGCGGAGGGACTTTTTTGGGCGCCATTAAAGGTAATGGGCTAAGGAGTAGCTTAGCCGGATATCTTGTTTTTATTTATTAATGATCCACGAGACATCCTGGAGTTAAATCAAGGTATGTGCTTATCTTTGTATTCATTCATACACACACTGGTAATATTTCTGTGGAGTTTGATTCACTTATTAGAGTGAAATTCTAGTGTGATAAACAGTCACATATTCGTGTCACTATGTAGTAAAAATGAAACTAGTAATTTAAGTTTTGCCACCATGAAATATACACAAATAGATAAATATGAAAGCTCACGAAGTCACAATAAGTGACATCACCTGCTTTGCGCAGTAAAAGTATGCTATTTTAGGTATCTGATACCCGCAATATGGCAGGCTGCTTCTGCCTCGGCCACAGATTATTGCCAGATTGTTGTACTTATATTTCCCGACTTCCTGCCCCCAAACTGTCTTCTGGGCTCCAATTACGAAACTAATTTAAAGTTATCGTTAAAAGAGTAAGATCCTGATGTTTCTTGACAATAGTTAGGCGTCAGAAACCGGTAAATACTATGCTCTGAGTACGACAATCTGGCAACAGTAGCTATACTTATTTTCATATTACTGTTCTGTTGTTTATTGAATGTTGTGGTCAAGAAAAAGAATACCCATAATTTTAGTTAGTTTTTGGTTATAAGGATTCTTTACGAAATACAAGAATAACATTACCTTCTTACTGTTAACGTCTTTTTAGTGTTTATTTTTTTTAAGTAGTTGGTGTTAAATGTTAAGTTTAAGGCGCGAACTGTTATCTCACTCGTCACAGGGCCGGTGTTACCGTGGCCTGCTTCACAAGTTGATTGT